>NW_024396614.1:0-70305 GCF_016617805.1 Bactrocera tryoni
AAAATAATACAGTGAATTTTCCCTTCATTATTATTGTTGGTCTATACAAATAATTATTTCTCACTTTTTAGTTTGAAATGCTTTCTTAAAAGCGTGTTTTTAGTTTTCTAAACCATATTGTCATTCTTTTCACTTTTCGAAATTGCCTTCTAGCTTGCTTTTTGCTAATCCTCATTTTGAGTATATAGGGTATTGCTGGAAAATGCTGCTTCAAGTGTGTACTTGAATTTTTTTATAAAGATAAACAAGTTTAAGCATAACTAGGGCGTTTTTCAGATATGGATATGCCAGATATACATATCATTCTATCACTGAACCTTACATTGCCCATAGATATATTTGAATGTGCATATGAAAAGTGTACCAAACTGTTTGTCTGGAGTTACCCGGAAACTAACCGTAAGTTCAAACAGAAGTTTGGTAGCAAACCGTTCTATTAAAATGTTGACAGATTTGAACTCGTATACAGTTTTTATAAAGATGAACTGTAACTTTTAACATACATGTATGCAAATAAGTACAGAATTTTAAAACAGAATAAATGGCGTCCAATTCCTGTTTCCTCTCCGTTTCCTGTCCTTTTTGCTGCTGGTTCTGTACTTGTTGATTTTCCTTTTGTTGGTTGGCTTTTGGTTTCGGTGGGTTATTATAGCAGTGAAATTAGTCTCTATATATGCCTTTAAGCTTCGGGCCCGGTGGAATCTCTGTATTGATATTTGAGTTAGGGTGTGCCATTTGAGGCAACCTTCGAATGTCAGAGAAAAGATTCTCACTCGACTCTCGACTACTAAAGATTGATTCTGCAGAACCGATTATTTTACGAGAAAACTCGATTTTCGAGTAGAATCGGAGTCGAGTTTACCATCCCTACTGGCAGCCATCGCGTGCACATATAATAACCTCCGAACAATAACCACCACAAAAAAAAATATTTTTTTTCCATGTAATTTATATGGGAAACAGAAAATTTGAAAGAGGCACCTCTTAAGTGACTTTCTTTTTACATATTACGAAAGCTTTGAGCCTATTTTTCAGTTTTGCCTCAAAATGGCACACCCTTGAAGTGATGGTTCTATTACTAAGATAAGAAGCAACCAATTTTAGAAGAATTGGTTGAAAACCAAGGAGAGTTATTCAGTTTATTCAAAAGAATTGAATAGTTTACTTTATCAAAAGCTTTACTAAAATCATATGAAGCAAAGTGTCTTTATAAACCAGGACAACAAAATGTTGTAGCAGACACTTTGTCAAAGCAACAAATAAATGCGAATACTGATTGTTCTCAACCAAAGAGTAAAACAACTATTGCATTCTTTTTAAAAATCAAATGTGCCTATTTAACGCCAATAAAGTAGGTGAAATTAATGATTTCCACAGAGTACTGCCTCTACTAACCCCTATAAAAGACATTACTTAATAGAAAGAAAAATTAAGACAAATTATGACGAGACGCTTTAAAAATAGGCCGAGGACATATTATTTCGTGTCAAAAGATATCACCAAAACCTATTAACAGATGTTATAGCATGGACGAACAAAAAAATGTGGTAAAGGACACAGAAGTGCTCACTCTATATAAATATAACACACAATAAATTTTACTCGCATATTTTGGCCCAACGTAGAAAGAAACATGAAGAACAGAAAATTACTACACAGATGGCATAATACATCCAAACAAAGCCTCATAGGAAAAACCCACAAACAAAAGTAGGAGAGCACATACAAAATGGTAATTTTTCACATGAAAAATAATACGTCAGCTCCATCGATTAATACTAAAATCTTTTACTTACGAAAAATGGAAAGCGAAATTCTAGAATTGGTCATGAGTGTTATAGGAAAAATATTATCCTATTGTACCCAACGCCAAATATCTTATGACGTGATAATGAAAATGTAGTTCTCGTAGGCAACGCATAGCGAAAGCAGTGTATAGCAGGCTTAAAATTTTTATATGAATTCGGCTCCAATACACCACTCAACAACGAACGGTCAAGTCGAACAAGTTCACAGTAGTCTAAATCGACATTTCGACAAGATTGGCAAGCGTTCTCGTTCACCACCAGACCTACATATTTGCTTCGCTTCCTTATCTATTCTGGAGAAGGTAGAATTAAGGCCAGTAACTGTATACTCTTATTGAAAATAGTATCTTCCCTATTTACTTCTGCAGCTCGAATTATTTTTCTCTAAGAGTAGATTGAAGAAATCGCACGAAAAATAGTCGCTGAAACCTCTTTTGGTATCGTACGGCAAGGAGAGGTCTTTCCTGATCCTGTCAGAGCTTTTGGTATTGCTCAACGTCAGTTTACACAGCCGTATTAGTTTTACGGCTTCTGTTAGTCGCCGCATCTTTTTCGTAGAATTTTCGACCATTACCCCTGTCGGCCAGCTTATCAAGCTCTTCGTACTCACGCATTTCGGCCTCTTTCTTCTTCTGTCTGCAAATGCGTCTCACTTCCATCTTCCACTCTCGGTATCTATCCCATTCTGCACGTGTTGTGGTCGATCATAACGTTGCGAGGTAGGCACCCTGTTTTTCTCCGCTGCGACACGGCCCTCCTCGTCGTACCAGCTGTTCTTTTGCTCTTTCCGAAAACCAATGGTTTCGGTTGCAGCTGTACGTAAGGAATTTGAAATGCCGTCCCACAGTTCCCTTATACCGAGTTGTTGACTAGTGCTCTCAGAGAGCAGGAGTGCAAGCCGAGTAGAAAATCGTTCGGCTGTCTGTTGTGATTGCAGCTTCTCGACGTCGAACCTTCCTTGTGTTTGGTGGCGCGCGTTTTTTGCTGCACAGAGGCGGGTGCGAATCTTAGCTGCAACAAGATAGTGGTCCGAGTCGATGTTAGGACCTCGGAGCGCACGCACATCTAAAACACTGGAGACGTGTCTTCCGTCTATCACAACATGATCGATCTGGTTGGTAGTTTTTCGATCCGGAGACAACCAGGTAGCTTGATGAATTTTTTTGTGCTGGAATCTAGTACTACAGATAACCATATTTCGGGCCCCGGCGAAGTCGATCAGCCTCAACCCATTTGGGGATGTTTCCTTGTGGAGGCTGAATTTACCGACTGTTGTGCTAAAGTTACCTTCTTGCCCAACCATCGCACAGTGAGGTAAATGGTGCTCAAAATGGAGATTAGTTCCCACAAGTCTTCTAGTTATGGAAAAGTATTTTTTTTTTAGTTAATTAATCATAAAAAAGTAAGAAAATAATGCAATTCGAGTTTTTGATTGTTTTTTTTTATATCTTAAAAAACAAAAATATGCTGAACATCGGTTTTCTAAATTTTTAATTTTTTTAAGCTTCAAATTTCATTTAAAATATATAAACTGTTTCTTCATCATTATAATCATATTCATGATCACTGTCCTCTTCGCTTGAATTTTTATCATTGCCTTCATCATCATCGTCATCATCAACTTCATTATTATTGCCACCCTCTATCACGATCGATCGATCTTATGCTTCTTCGGGTAAATCCTGCACTTTTTTTTTGCATTTTGCGAGAAAAATGTTCTCTAAAATTCTTAAAATCTTTGTTTCGAGGCTTCCTGAGCTTCTTCTGATGGTTGTCCGATTGGCAGCATAGCGTACGATATTATCTCCTAGTCCATGGATAAAGATATTTGTGAAGTCAAATATCAGGAATAACAAAAGTCACAGAACTTCTGTACCTCAATATCCATTGCCCACTAAAGGAAGCAACTGCAGGTATTGTAAGCATCTTTTTAATCAAATTTATAGCTCAGCTTTGGTAATTGCTGCTGACATCTCAGGATTTTAGAAGAGGCCTAGCTGTATTGCCATCGTTAGAATTCCCAAAATAGGTTTTGGTTGAGTCAACAATCAGACCAATTTTATCTTTAAAATCCTTTTGAATCAGTACTTTATTTTCCAAAACTATGGATTTCTCCTTTCTATTCGAGCTTATTGCTTTTTATAGACAATTTATATAGTAAGTGGAAGGCAATTTCAAGAATTACCCTAATCCACCCACTTAAGTATTAGAAAGCCCAAATTTAACAAATTTCTATTTTTACAACTTTTCTTCACCATTTCATCAATTTTATTAAAATCTTTCCGAGCTAGCTCCACATAAATAATATTTTTGTATGAATTTTATTTCTGTTTATTACATTGCATACTTTTCCCATCAACCATAGATAAAATTAAATTGCGTTTAACTTCCATATATTTATTTCCATAAGGTATAGCCGAGTTAACAAGATTTTGTATTTCTATACCAGCTCTTTTCCATTTTCAGTTCTAGAAACAGCTGTGGACTCTTTTTACAGAATTCAATTTTTAAAGGCCTGCACAGAGACCTGGTAGTAGAAGCTATGAGCGCATGATTTTGCCACATAGTTTTGCTTCACAAATCAGCCTAAGTTGGAACAATGGGTAGTAGAAACCGATGAATCATTGCACCCGGATTACTTAGTACGCTTTATATAGGCTATGTCGACTTCATCGAATCCCACTTAATTATGAAGCATAAATTCATCATTTCCCTCATCACGTTCAATGTTTTAATTACGTTATTTTGCATTCACTGAAATCCTTTACACTCCAATTAGTATGAAATCTAAAAGGAAACACCAAGCTTACTTGTGCACAATCTCGCAAAATGATGCATACTCTCACGTCTGGATAACATCCTTTTTTTACTAATTGGACATATAGACCATAAAGGGAAACCTATCTGGAGCAGATTGCCTTATAACATTGTTCTGTTGTCGAGATAACTTTGCTTCCACCAAAAAAAAAAAAGCGTCTTCTTTGGACATTTGCTGTGATAGTGATGATTTGGCAATACTTTTATGGAATGCTCGATATATGAAAAATATGTATGTCACAAAGCCCCCCACGCTTTTCTCACAATAATGCAGGAATTTTTCCTTCATTATTATTGTTAGTTTATACAAAGAATTATTTTTCACTTTTTAGTTTGATATGCTTTAAAAGCGTGTTTGATATGCTTTAAAAGCGTGTTTTTTAGTTTTTTTTAACTACTTATATTTATTTTTAATTTTTTAGTTTGATGTGAGAAACCCCAAGTTTGTTAAAATATGAACTATGACATGTAGGATGGGTTAAGTAAATCGATAATTAGACAGCATTTATTATCTACTCGTAACCATTCATTGACTTATTGTTTTATTATTTGCGACCAAGTTCTTTTGACGACTTCACAAATTATTACTTCATAATCGAATCATTTCTTCTAAAGCTTCACTGTCACATGAGGTTTTACCTGTCAACTTTGAACAGTCTAGTTCTTCAATTCGAATACCGTCCAAAGATCTGCAATGACTAAGTGCTACATAAGCTAGTCCAGCAGCAAACAGTCGAGAGCCCAGATAAATTATTGCATGATCTACTGTACAACCTTGCATCTTATGAACGGTCGACGCCCAACTCAGTATTATTGGCAACATTCGTCTCTCAGCGATTCCATAGCTGTATTTTGCTGGAAATTGTATCGATATTGGCTTAATTACGTGTTCACCATCTCAGCCGAAATTAATACGTACTGACGGGATGTCTTCTGCATATACTTGGTCCCTGCGAAAATTTGGCCAGATAATTTTTGTAACAAACCCCTTGTGACATTGTTTAACTAATTCATGAAGCTCTGGGTCTTCTTCTTCTGGAGGGATTCTACAGCAACAATTACGATCCAGAAGAAATTTCCCTTCTGAGTCAAACTCGGATGATTTTTGATCCAAATCACCATATGAAGGTGAGGACTGCCCCGATTCTGGAATTAAATGCATCACCAATGATCTTTCATTTTTCCGCCAAACACATAATCATTATTTTTTATAAATTTCATTAGAGCATTTACTCTTAACATTAAATGTCGACTCAAAATTACTGGATACTTCTCGATAAGTCTTTGGGTCTCATAAATATCGAGAGTACTGGGATCAACATCAGCCCTACCATCGGCTATTAACAAAGCCTTTCGTTGCTCTAGCCAGTTGAGATCATTTGAGCTAAATGTTACAAAGTATGTTGGAGGTCCTAAACATCTGATTTGAGCTAATAGTTCATTCAGAGCTGATCTCCAATATGCTGCCGAACCTCTTAAATTTTTTACATAAATATGGACATCTTCTATTGCTCCTTCTTGATTAACAATTTTTTTGCCGCATGCAGATATAGTGCTTTTGATTCTATAATATTCAAAGAAGGATAAGGCATAAAATAGATAGTCGTTACGTTGAAATCTTGTGTCACTTCCCAAAATTCTAAACTGAAAGTAGTCTAACGCTGTAATATTTACAGGCTTTCGTTCTTTGAACCCGTTTTTTCCGTAAGGAAATAAGAAGTACCAGGCAAATTCTTCTGCTTTCAGTTTATGTCCCATATTAACGATGTTGTCTTTCGTTTCGCGGGTAATTTCGTTAAGGTTTCGAGAAACCTGTAGTTCATCTTCCACATTGGGTTGCATTACATCAATCGGCGCCATCAAAGATGTCTGCAGTGGAATTAAATGATTAGGTAGTTCATGTTGAGAAGTAATCATTTCAGACGCTGCCGTTACTATCTCAATACTCTGCTGTATTTCTATCTCATCAGGCTCATCTGTTTCATATACAACATCAACGTAATCAAGAGTATACTGCACATTTTTGTTGCCTGTTGTACGTTTACAAATCCTCACAAACTCGTCTAAATTGTCGCATTCGACAATGCAGGCTTTTCCATTGTTATCCTTTGCTCTAGATCCCTTTTGACCACAAGAATGTGAGTTAGTGAAATAATATGCTAGATACTGAAAACTGTCGCGTTACATTAATATTTTCCAAAAATTCAGTAATGGCAACTATTCCAGCATTATTAGTGATTCTTGATAACATGTTCGGAAGTTTTTCAGTAACTTCGAAAACATCCTGAACAAACAATACTGCTTGACCTCGAAAACTATATTGTCCAAATACACCGCTTAATTTTATAATTTTGACAAATGGAATAATACGTGAAATCAGCCTTTGCTCGGCTTGAGATAATTCCGAAATCACGTCTGGAATAAAGCCTGGATCTAGATTGTTCCAATGAGATTTAGATGGTGGAATATTTTACATTGAATTCAAATGGGTTTTGCAACGATTGCAAACAACTAAACATTTTTTTTTGCTTTAATTCATTAGGCAAATATGTGTTTGCTATAGCATCTACTCGTACAATCCACTTAAAAATTTGATGTTTATAGCATCGGTTAGTACAAACTTCACATATCGCATCGCAAAACGAGTTAATTGCTGCCTAAAGCTCGTTATACTGGCTTTACGTAACATTCGGACCTCTTCATTTTGTTTCTTCATTTGCATCAAACGAGCCTCTCTGGCTTGTTCTGATTCTGATGCTCGGCTTTCCGCTGCATGCTGACGCATTTGCTGCAAACAAGCCTCTCTACCTTGCTCTGGTTCTGAGGCTCGGCTTTCCCCTGCATGCTGACGCATTTGGTGCAAACGAGCCTCTCTGCCTTGCTCTGGTTCTGAGGTTCGGCTTTCCGCTGCATGCTGACCCATTTGCTGCAAACGAGCCTCTCTGGCTTGCTTTGGTTCTAAGGCTCGGCTTTCCGCTGCATGCTGACGCATTTGCTTTAAGCGAGTCTCTCTGCGTTCCTTCGATTGCTTAGCTCTATAACTTCTCATATAAGAAGGCTCTTCTCCTTTATTTATTCTAATTCGCTTAAGTGTTCTGACGATTTTTCCACTGAACCTGAGATTTGTTGTTTTTTGTATAAACAATTCGTTAAATAAAGTTAATTTATTTGTTTATAATGAAAAGATTTTAATCAAATATACTATACGACACACAGACTTTTTGAAAATCTATGTAAATGCATACATATATTTCGCTTATAATTTTAAATTGTCACAACCGCACACTTCGACTGTTTTTTTTTCGTTTCATTGTATACCTAATATATTCCTTATATTTATTATATTTATGATGTCCCGCGGGAACCAAAAAAAGTAACGGTACAAACTTAGGTTAATCCATTTCTATTATTCTTGACTAGCACTTATAATTCAAGTGGTCGACCCGGTAAGCTCTATTTTTTCAGGTAGAGGGGTTCAAGTAAGGGGTAGGTAGAATATTTCTTTGTGTACTTAAAATGTTTATGAATTCTTATTTTATATTGAAAGAATCTATTTTTTCTTCTATGAGATTTGAAATATGAACGAATATAACTTAAATCGTATTCTCCGCCATTAGATTCGATGACAATTTTTAAAAAGCTCACATCGGCGTGACAGCCAAAGTTAAAGAAGGAGTTTTCTACTGCAGTTGCTTCTCGGAGGCATTTTGAAAACTAGTATCTGAATTTTTTTTTACTAAAAAAAATTTTATTATAAGTATTAATTTTTTTATTACCTAAAAGTCACATGTTTTGCACAAATTCAGTAAACACTTAATAGTAATACCAATAACAAGAAACAGTCAACCTTTTATTGAAACATTAAACTTCAGACATTCAATTTTCGGAAAACCAAATAAATACGTTTTTGATAATGAATTTAATAATTCATATATGAGGGAATATTTTAATAATAATTTTAATAGACGTTCATTTTACTTCACCATTAGTAAAAACAGAAAATAGTGACATAGAGGGAGCTCATGTAATAATCATGCACAATAAACGAACATTTAAGACTTTTAAAAACACAAAATAATAAAGAAGTAATAACGAAAAGAATAATAAATTCAGTAGAATTTTATAATAATACAATACATTCAACAACGAATAAAAAACCATTAGAGTTTATAAATAATAAAATAAAAAATTAAGATTTTGAAAAAATACCAGAAATTATTAAGAAAAAACAGAAAATGTGTTTAGAAAATAGAAATAAAGACAGAGCAAATAAAGATACTATAAATATAAGTGAAATTTTTGTACATAAAAATAGCTAGAATTAGGAAAAGTGATCCGAAATATAAACCAATAAAAATAAAATTGAGAAGCGGAAAAGTATTAGATAACAGAAACAGACACATTCATCCACAGAGAATTAGAGGGGGGGGTGTTTGTTTCGTCGAAAAAAGACCTTTTTTCATGAATTTTTTTAGAAAATATTATTGCTGTGGGTTTATTTTACTTATTATTATATGAAAGTACGACATTTGAAGGATACTTAGAAAAAGTTTTATCGAAAAATATCAAGGAATAACGGATTTATAGTCGATCTCTGCAGGCACCTCGAAAAAAAGTTTTTGTGCGGTGACCAGCCTACAGCATCACTGGATCATCTGAAACCAAAAAATTAAAATGCTTTCTTTAGCTTATTAGTTTATCTTTCAGTTGACATCGAGTTTTTTTTTAATTTTTCAATTTTTGGTACCATTTTCAAGCCAAAATGACGATTTTAGACGAAAAAATCGACTTATTTGTTATTGTAAAATTCTTAGAAATTAAAATTTTTGGAAAAACTGGAAGTCATTTGAGAGCTATATATACATATGTAGAATATTTGAACGAAATTTCAAAACGATCGAAGCAGTAGTTTTTTCTGTAGGCTGGTCACCGACTTTAAAAATGACATATTTGGGAAAATCGATTCAAAGTTTTGTACACTCAGCGCAGGTAGCTGGAAGGCGCGCAAACCTAAGTTAAAGGTACCGTTATTCAACCTGCTGTAACTTCGTTAGTTTTTCTCCGAATGACCTAAAACTTTAACACAATATTCTTGAGATGTTGATGGTTCAGAAAAAAAAAATGAAAAAAAGTTGTCAAACCTTACCAAAATTAATTAATATCTTTTTGTTTCGTTATTTTACAGCTCTAATTTTACTTTTGTTACCGCATATTTCATGGACACAAGAATAAAGAATCACGTCATTAAATTACGTGACAGGATATACAATTTTAAAACAAGAAAACGTAGACTTAATAAAGAACTATAACAGAATATATCACATAATAGATATTACAACATAATAGATCAATTGAACATGGCTATAAGTAATTTTAATACCACATTTCATAACAAACAGGCAACGAAAAATCTAAAATTTGCACTAAACACAGTAAAAAATAAATTAAATTCAATAAAACCACTTATAAGAAGAAGCAAAAGAGCACTTTTAAACATAGTAGGCAAAGGTAAGAACTTTTTATTTGGAACAATGGATTAGGAAGATAAACAAGAATTAGAAGAACATTTGAAAATTATTGACGAAAATAATCTAACATTATGATTATGATAATACACAAAATAAACAAATTAACGTTAATATAGAACTTAAACAAAACATTGAATTGTTAACCAATAAGATAGAAGAATATTCTAAAAATTCAAATGAATTAATAAAAAATTTAACAGACTTGGAAAAACACTGTATTGAAACGATAGAAATAATACAATTACAATTTGACATTAATTATTTGTTAAATGAAATGGAGAAAATACAAGATTTAATAGCATTTTCAAGAATAGGAATTTTCGGAAGAAGCATATTAACTACTAAAGAAATAAACAAGTTTAATGTTAATAATAAGAAACTAAAATTTATAAAAAGTAATATACTAGAAGCAAGAAAAAATTTAATGATTGTAATACTAATACCAGAATTTTTCGGGAAAGAATATTATAAAATAAGAATATCACCAATACCAAATAAGTTTAACAGAGAAATTAACGTAGAAAAACAAATATATGTAACAGACACAGAAAAAGTATATGATTATGATGAAGAGATTTTTGAATCCAAATTACAACAAAGAAATAAATGTATACAAAATTTATTTAAAAATAAATTCACAAATTGCACTAGTAAACCAAACAAGTAAGTAGAAATAACAGAAATAGATAAAGGAATAATTTTTACTAAGAATTTACCATAAACTGGATTAAGACAACATTGTAATAAAATGAATTACGAAATCCAAGGAAACAATTTATAATTCAAGTGGTCGTCCCGTAAAGTAGGTAAGCTCCATTTTTTCAGGCAGAGGGGTTCAAGGGTTAGGTAGAATATTTCTTTGTGTAATTAAAATTTTCATGAATTCTTATTTTATATTGAAATAATATATTTTTTCTTCTATGAGATTTACCAATATTGTGAAATATAAACGAATATAACTTAAATCGTATTCTCCGCCATTAGATTCGGTGACAATTTTTAAAAAGCTCACGTCGACGTGACAGCCAAAGTTAAAAAAAGGAGTTTTCTACTGCAGTTGCTTCTCGGAGGCATTTTGAAAACTAGTATCTGAATTTTTTTTTACTACAAAAATTTTATTATAAGTATTAATTTTTTTATTACCTAAAAGTCACATGGGGTCGGCTTTAGTATACGATCCCACGATTTCAGGGTTAAAAGTGGTATGGATGGATAGGGTTGATGCTCCAGATTAAGAAAATATATAATTGTTGCCGCCGCAAACTTATAGTTTTCGAGATATTTGAATTTAAAGTTGAAAATTTTGCAAATTTTATCTTGCAATTTCTCGATTGCTAGTAATTATTCAATTAATATTATGCACTTTTTATGCACTTACACTTCACTACATTGTTTCTACATATTTTTTTCCAGTAATTATTTAGTTATTTGCTTAAAATAAGCATTTTATATTTTACACAATTTTCATTTCATGCACAATAACAAAAGTATTCCGTGTTGACAGATAATAAGTGTTGCCATAATTACACGTTTATCAAACGAATAAAAATGAATAAAAAATAGGACTATACCCCAAATACATAAATCATTGCCCTTTTTCTTGATATATCAAGATTTTTGATACACCTCGGTGTTGGATCGGCCAGGGTTATTTTTTTGAAGCGCGGCCGAAGGCCGCCAACGCGAAAAGGAGTTTTACTTAAAAAAAACTTGATACACCCCGGTGTTGGATCGGCCAGGGTTATTTTTTTGAAGCGCGGCCGAAGGCCGCCAACGCGAAAAGGAGTTTTACTTAAAAAAAACCTGATACACCCCGGTGTTGGATCGGCCAGGGTTATTTTTTTGAAGCGCGGCCGAAGGCCGCCAATGCAGAAAGAAGTGGGACGCGAATGGACTAATGTTTACCCTGGTGTTGGTCGCCCAGGATAATTTTTTTCATGCATTTGAGTTTTTTTTATTTATTTCTATTGTTTTCAATCATTTGTGATATGGTAACACTTATTATTTGACAACACGGAACACTTATTGTTATTGTGCGTGTAGTAATATTTATGTAAAATATAAAATGCTTATTTTAAGCAAATATCTAAAATATTGATAAAAATAAATATGTAGAAATATTGTAGTGAATTGTAAGTGTATGAAAATTGCATAATACGGAAGAAAAACTAACCATAAGTCGAGAAATTGCAAAATGAAATTTGCAAAATTTTCAACTTTAAATGCAAATATCTCGGAAACTATAAGTTTGCGGCGGCAACAATTATATATTTTCTTAATCTGTAGCATCAGCCCTATCCACCATAAACCATACCACTTTTAACCTTGAAATCGTGGGATCGTATACTAAAGTTTCCCCGTCACCTGTTTTGCATTATTTGATATGCGGTTATCTGGTGCGCGGTTATACTTATATACATAAGTATATCTATATAAAGTATACTTTCTTTAAGGATATACATACATATGTATATTTCAGTATGTACATATGCTACTCAAATGCCGCCAAAACTAGTTTTATATAGATGTTGCATATTTTTGGTGAGCTGCTTAAACTTCTACGTTTCAGTACCACTTAAAAAAGTTACATACATACATACAAGTGAAGCTAATAAAAGCGTATTAAAAAGAACACTTAACATAACATTACGAGAGCAGCGATCACATAAACATACTGAGCATATCAATCTGCATACTGATTGGAGTAATATTTATGCAACATGACACGAGCATTAAATAATTAACTTGAGCAATGATCCGCACTGTTAATATTTTCTGTACGCATCAATTATCAAGATCGTAAAATAATCATATTTACGACCTGAAGAAATACGATGCCAGATGAAATAAGAACTTCAACTTTGGATCACGCCACTGCTCAAATGCAATATAAAAGAATCAGCACCACCAACGCATGAAGTCAGTCAATTCAGTTCAATTGAGATTGGAGTATTAATCCGCTACAGAAAAGGAAGGCGACATCACCGTTAGGAAGAGACTATCAAGGAAACTTGAAGGACCAGCGCTGCACTTGGTATATTCATTTAATTTTAATTACTAATATTTATTTCTTTTATTTCGGTACAATAAACAATTGTAAAACACGAAACTGCATTATTTTAGTAAAAATATATATTAAAGAGAGGAAGTTAACAGCAACCTCCCTTAATATATACTTAATTATACGGTCGATCTTAAGTGGGTTGTGGATATACTTCCTAGAATGTAAGATTAATATTTGTATCTAGGCTTAAGCAAAATATTGTATTTAATAAGACGAAATAAAGAAGACGAGCCAGTTGCCCACGAGAACTTGCCGCAGTTATTAATTTGTATGTATATTTTATATCATATAAGCATGTAGTTGTGTATGTACAAATTGAACTATTTCATGATGAATTCCATATAATCGTTTGAAATACATCCTTATACATTATATATAAATCTTCTGACCGTGTGTTTGTAATTGAACTGCTCCTAAACGGCTGGACCGATTTTGATGAAATTTTTTGTGTATGTTTAAGGACATTCGAGAATGGTTTAGATTCACAATTTGGTCCACTGGAAAACGTTTTTTTAAATTAATTTTTCATTTGTAATTCATTTGGAATTTTTTACATTGGATCCGACAGATTGCGCTACCATCGCAGTATCCAATATTCAAACCTTAAATTAAATTTATAAAAACGGAAATACCGGGAAACACAAATGAAATTGTTCACGGAGATTTATATATAGCAGAAAAACATATATTTTTTACATTTATAGACAAATTCAGTAAACACTTAACAGTAATACCAATAACAGATAGAAACAGTCAACCTTTTATTGAAACATTAAACTTCAGACATTCAATTTTCGGAAAACCAAATAAATACGTTTTTGATAATGAATTTAATAATTCATATATGAGGGAATATTTTAATAATAATTTTAATAGACGTTCATTTTACTTCACCATTAGTAAAAACAGAAAATAGTGACATAGAGGGAGCTCATGGCACAATAAACGAACATTTAAGACTTTTAAAAACACAAAATAATAAAGAAGTAATAACGAAACGAATAATAAATTCAGTAGAATTTTATAATAATACAATACATTCAACAACGAATAAAAAACCAATAGAGTTTATAAATAATAAAATAAAAAATTAAGATTTTGAAAAAATACCAGAAATTATTAAGAAAAAACAGAAAATGTGTTTAGAAAATAGAAATAAAGACAGAGCAAATAAAGATACTATAAATATAAGTGAAATTTTTGTAAAAATAGCTAGAATTAGGAAAAGCGATCCGAAATATAAACCAATAAAAATAAAATTGAGAAGCGGAAAAGTATTAGAAAACAGAAACAGACACATTCATCCACAGAGAATTAAAGGGGGGGGGTGTTTGTTTCGTCGAAAAAAGACCTTTTTTCGTGAATTTTTTTAGAAAATATTATTGCTGTAAGTTTATTTTACTTATTATTATATGAAAGTACGACATTTGAAGGATACTTAGAAAAAGTTTTATCGAAAAATATCAAGGAATAACGGATTTATAGTCGATCTCTGCAGGCACCTCGAAAAAAAGTTTTTGTGCGGTGACCAGCCTACAGCATCACTGGATCATCTGAAACCAAAAAATTAAAAGGCTTTCTTTAGTTTAATAGTTTATCTTTCAATTGACGTCGAGTTTTTTTTTAATTTTTCAATTTTTTAAATTTTTGGTACCATTTTCAAGCCAAAATGACGATTTTAGACGAAAAAATCGACTTATTTGTTATTGTAAAATTCTTAGAAATTAAAATTTTTGGAAAAACTGGAAGTCATTTGAGAGCTATATATACATATGTAGAATATTTGAACGAAATTTCAAAACGATCGAAGCAGTTTTTTTTTCTGTAGGCTGGTCACCGACTTTAAAAATGACATATTTGGGAAAATCGATTCAAAGTTTTGTACACTCAGCGCAGGTAGCTGGAAGGCGCGCAAACCTAAGTTAAAGGTACCGTTATTCAACCTGCTGTAACTTCGTTAGTTTTTCTCCGAATGACCTAAAACTTTAACACAATATTCTTGAGATGTTGATGGTTCAGAAAAAAAAAAATGAAAAAAAGTTGTCAAACCTTACCAAAATTAATTAATATCTTTTTGTTTCGTTATTTTACAGCTCTAATTTTACTTTTGTTACCGCATATTTCATGGACACAAGAATAAAGAATCACGTCATTAAATTACGTGACAGGATATACAATTTTAAAACAAGAAAACGTAGACTTAATAAAGAACTATAACAGAATATATCACATAATAGATATTACAACATAATAGATCAATTGAACATGGCTATAAGTAATTTTAATACCACATTTCATAACAAACAGGCAACGAAAAATCTAAAATTTGCACTAAACACAGTAAAAAATAAATTAAATTCAATAAAACCACTTATAAGAAGAAGCAAAAGAGCACTTTTAAACATAGTAGTCAAAGGTATGAACATTATGATTATGATAATACACAAAATAAACAAATTAATGTTAATATAGAACTTAAACAAAACATTGAATTGTTAACCAATAAAATAGAAGAATATTCTAAAAATTCAAATGAATTAATAAAAAATTTAACAGACTTGGAAAAACACTGTATGGAAACGATAGAAATAATACAATTACAATTTGACATTAATTATTTGTTAAATGAAATAGAGAAAATACAAGATTTAATAGCATTTTCAAGAATAGGAATTTTCGGAAGAAGCATATTAACTACTAAAGAAATAAACAAGTTTAATGTTAATAATAAGAAACTAAAATTTATAAAAAGTAATGTACTAGAAGTAAGAAAAAATGTAATTATTGTAATACTAATACCAGAATTTTGCGAGAAAGAATATTATAAAATAAGAATATTACCAATACCAAATAAGTTTAACAGAGAAATTAACGTAGAAAAACAAATATATGTAACCGACACAGGAAAAGTATATGATTATGATGAAGAGATAATTTTTGAATCCAAATTACAACAAAGTAATAAATGTATACAAAATTTATTTAAAAATAAATTCACAAATTGCACTAGTAAAACAAACAAGGAAGTAGAAATAACAGAAATAGAACAAGTAAGGAAGGGCTAAGTTCGGGTGTCACCGAACATTTTATACTCTCGCATGGTAAAGTGATAATCGAGATTTCATAATACGTCATTTACATATTTTTCAAATACCGTATTTGAAAATTCTCAAGCGTTTTTGAGAAGCGAAAATATAAACTTGGGAAATGCGCGAATAAAACAAGAAGCCTAATTGCCTGTCTCGTAAATAAATTGCGATAATAAATGAAAACGCGTCCGGTCGATTCGATGATTCTAATACCAATGCTTCTTTATTTAATTTCATTTAGTTGCTTAGCCTAAATCTTAAACTAACGGCTTAAACTAGTGGTAATGTTCATATGTATAAAAAAGGGGTAAATATAATTATCTTCAACTTTTCGTTCAATATTGTAATAGATTATTGTAAGTATTAAGGTAAGTAGTAGATTAGTAGTATGAATGCATAATTAAGGTAAGTATACAATAATTTAAATAATTCAATATTTTATAATTTTTTATAATTCATTTTTCTTAATTTTAATTTCAGGTTTAAATATACATATATATCTTGTCGCTTGACGCAACACCGGCCACCTTGACAGGATCAGATTCCTTCAATATCCAGTGGAAGCACGGCCACGCACCTTGCCGTCTAGCCCTTTGACGGTTGCGATGACGCGCCCTAGTACTCACTGCTGAGGTGGCACGTTGTCCTCGTGGACGAGAACGAGGTCGTTGAGCTGCATGTTGCGTTTGGGGTGCAGCCACTTGTTGCGCTCCTGAAGGCCCGTCAGGTATACTTTGGACCACTGTCGCCAGAACTGTTGCTTCGAGACAGCAAACAAGTTGCCATCTCTCGCAACAACGAACTGGATCCACTGGCACCTTCTCTGGGGGTAAAGCCCGCAGGGAGCATCCTATTAGTAGGTGCGCTGGGGTTGATGCCTCGCCGTCGTTGGGGGTCCTGACTCAGGGTACTAGGGGACGAGAGTTGAGGATGGCCTCCAGCTTCGGCCAACAGTGTTGCTAGCTCCTCTGCTGTGAGTAGCGCGTTGCCGATTACGCGAACGATATGGTGTTTGGCGGACTTCACCGCGGCTTCCCATAATCCGCCGAAGTGCGGCGCCCTTTTGGTGGTATATAGGTGAAGCTGCACCCTTCGTCTGCTGCGAAATCTCCTCAACTCTGGACCCATTGCCAGAAACGCCTCCTTCAGCTCGCGCAGCTTGCGATCGGCGCCGACGAAATTGGTGGCGTTGTCGCTGAATATCTTCGTCGGCATTCCTCGGCGTCCAATGAACCTTTTTAGGGCGAGAATAAATGAATTAGAGAAGATAGGTCCGCCGAAACTAATTCTAAATGTACTGCTTTGGACGTAAAGCAAATGAAAACTGCAATATATGTTTTACGGGTGGTCGACCGCGTATTTTAGAGTTGTGTATATCGGACCACAAAAATCTACGCCACATATAAGAAAGGGCCGTAGTGCTCGAAGTCTTTCGACTGGCAAATTTCCCATTATTTGGTTTTGCAACTTCGGCTTGTAATGAAAAAATATGTATACAGTTTCCTACGGTTCTACTGCAAGCTTCTCGGGCATTAATTAGCCACATGCGTTCTCGAAGAAGCGCAACCAACGCTTTAGCCCCAGTGTGGTGATTTCGAATATGCAGGAACCGTAAATACGTTATAACGAAGTGCGAACTTTTATTTAATAAAAGCGGAAATTTGGCATCGTATGGGAGAGGTGCATTTAATAAGCGACCTCCTACTCGGATTAATTTGAACGACAGCGACTTATCCGAGTACTCATGCAAAAACGGGTTGAGTTTTTGCAAGTTTGCGGGTAGGGTGGTACCTTTATGCAATTTTTGAATAACATCCGAAAATTCTGAATGTTGGACCACCTGTAGAAAATCAAGTTTAGAAAACTCAAGTTTAGCTCTTCTGAAGTCAGATCCTGTCCCATGGAGGATTTTGGTGGTCGTCTTATCCATCGTAATATGTATGCGACCACACGAAGCAATTTTTTATGAGAAGAAAATTTTTCAATAAGGTCCAATATTGAATTTTTCTCAGTAGTTGAAATTAGTGTAAACGTATTTTTCTTCTTCTCTAATGCTTCGTCTTCTGGTGAGAGCTGGAAGTGGTTATTAATTGGCCATAATGCAGGGTCTTCTAGGAGGAACTGTGGACCGCCAAACCATATCGAATTATTCAATTCGTCCACGTTACAACCCCGAGACACTTGAGTCCGCAGGATTTTGTTTCGTTGGCACATGTCGCCAATGTACTTTGTCAGTCAACTCTTGAATTTCGGACACTCTGTTTGCGACGAAGGTTTGTAGTGAAGATGGATGTGTTTTTAATCCAATGTAAAACGATTTCAGAGTCTGTCCAAAATGTAATATTTTCGAAATGTCGACTCAACATAGGCGCTACTTCTTGACCATAATTTCGAAAGAAGATGTGCTGCCGAGAGCTCAAGACGCGGAAGAGATTTGGTCTTCAGCGGAGCCACTCTAGACTTTGCAGTAAGCAGCATGCATTTAATACCACTAGCAGACTGGCTTCGTATGTATATGCAGCATCCTTTACGCCCATATTGAGGCGTCGGAGAAGCCATGTAGTTGGCAGATGGCACTCGACTCAACGTTTACGTAACGAGGAATGCTTATCGATGAGAGCTGCATTAGGTTGGCTTTAAAGTTCTGCCAGTTGGTGTCAAGGCGCAATGGAATCGACTCATCCCAATCTAGGTTTTGGATCCAAAGCTCTTGCACAAGATTTTTGCTTTGGTAACTAGTGGGGCTAGTAATCCAAGAGGATCAAAAAGGCGAGCAGAAACTGACAATATATTTCTTTTAGTAGCTCGCAGATCATTAAAATTGTCATCTAAAACAAAGCGAAACAAATCCTCTTTCGGCAACCAATGGATTCCTAACGTTTTAGTGGAACTTTTGTCATTGAAGCTTAATGACTTTTCAGTGCAATCACTGTCGAAAAATTTAGGGTGGTTCGAAAACCACTTCGTTAAGGTGAATCCTGCCGAGTTTAATATTTTATTTACCTCACTTCTCAAAAGATCTAGAGACTCAAAATTTTCGGACCCTGTTAATAAATCATCAACATAAAAGTCTCTTTTGATGGCCAATGAACCGAGTGGATATTTCATTGTATTGGCATCACTGAGCATTTACCAAGAAAACACCGTGTTGCGAGAAATGGAGCAGGCGCAGTGCCGTATGTTACGGTGTTAAGACGAAAAATTTGAATTTGCTCAGAAGGATGCTCTCTCCACACAATAAGTTGACAATTTCTGTCTTCTTCATGCATAATTATTTGACGATACATTTTAGTAATGTCCGCTGTTAGTGCATACTTATGTAAGCGAAAACGAAGAAGAGTTGAGTATAACTCTTCTTGGATGGTTGAGACCTACCATCAAAAGTTCATTCAACGCTATTTGAGTTGAAGATCGACTCGAGGCATCAAATACAACACGTAATTTGGTTGTTGTGCTCTCGGGCCTTAAAACGCATTGATGCGGAATGAAGTAGTGTGGCTCACTCGGGATCTTATTGTTCGTTGTGCTCATGTGACCCAATGCTCTATATACATTCATAAAGTCCAGATACATTTTACGAAGTTCTGGATCTTTTAATGTCCTTCTCTCCAGGGCCTGAAACCGCCGAACTGCGGTTTCATAGAGTCGACAAGAGTAACTTACGGTCAGCTTTAAAAGGCATTCTTACTTGAAGCCGTCCTGAAGGCAATACTTGAGTTGTATTTACGAAAAAATTTTCACACTCTTGTTGCTCTGGTGTGAATTTAATGCCATTTGATTCTGAAGGTAATTCTTCTAGAGCCCAAAATTTTTGGACTACTGAATCCATTGACGTGAAGTCTTCTTCAGCTTGGCATAATGTGCTATGTAATCTGGGAGGAGAACTTATATTACTGGCGTATTTGCCAGATACAATCCATCCTAAAAGGGTTTTCTGAAGAGTTGGTTGGTTGGGACCATTTTTAATTTGGCCAACAGCTAAAAGCTCGAAAAATGTTTCAGCACCCAATAGGATATCCACTTTTTTAGATTTGTGGAATTCTGGGTCTGCCAATTCAATATTGTGCGGAATTTTCCAGCCACTAACATTGACGTTATGGTCTGGATGATTTGCCGAAATGCATCGCATTACCCAGAACTCCGCCGAAAATTCAAAATTATTTAACCGCGACTTGACAAATGCGGTTAGTTTTGACCCCACTTTTGTATTGGAATTGCCAATTCCTATCACGCTTAATGTTTTGTGCTGACGTCGAATCCGCAACCTTCTGTGCCAAGTCCTCCGTCATAAAGTTGACCTGGGAGCCTGAGTCCAGCAAGGCTCGCAGGCAGGTAATCTCCGCAGCTGGTCCTCACTACAATTACTGCTGTTGCCAACATGACCCGATCCGGCATACTGGCTGTATGCATGGCATGTGTGGTTGATGGTTGCGGATGAGGTGCAGCGGGGAAAGAGATCTGGATATTGGTGCAACAGGTGTGTGATGCGATCGATTGCACACGACATCGATCCGTTCTGCATTTGGAAACGGTATGTCCCTTACGCAAGCAATTTTATGCATAAGGGTACCGATTTGACAAACTCGAACCTCTGTTGCACCGGAAGAGCCTATTGAAAGTAGGGCGGGTAGTTAGATGGTGATCCTCGATTTGCATTGTTGGCAAAGAGGCTGCCTCATTTGCTGCAACTAGCGCCGATTTGGTCCTATCCATTTGTTGTTGCTTCCCATGACTCGTACTGCTTGTTGATATGGGCTTCGTCCTTGAGTGGGATGCTCCTTCCGCTGATAGTTGCTGGTATCTTTGATTTAGAGTGGCTTCACAGTCCTTCCACAGTGGCAGTTTGTCATAGTCCAGCGCTTCTTCCCATTTGGATCGGGTGGCAGGGTCAACCTTTGTCATTACAATGTGTATGATTATTGCGTTCGTTATTTGTTTTTCATCACCCAGCGATAGCAACGGATCATATACCGCTGACACTTCGTCAATCATTGAACGCAGGGAAGGCGCAGAAGGCTTTGGGATTGTTGGCAGCTCAAAAGTTTAGATACTGTATTGAAAAATATCAGGCATTTATTATCATAAACTTTTTGAGACTTGCCAACGCCTTCGGATGATTTTTCATCCGACATCTGAAACGCTTTAACTGTTCCCAAAGCCTCTCCAGACAGACAATTAACCAAATGGTTAAATTTTTCAATATCTGGAATATTTGGATCGTTATGAACTAAGCTCTCGAACAAACTCATAAAATTTTGAACTCTGAATATTCTCCTTGAATTTCGGCAAATTCATTTTAGGAGCCTTGAGCTGTGAGAAGCTACGAAAGATGTTTCGGCAAGTGAATTTTTATTTTTTGCTAAAATTGACTTTATTATGGACTTCGTTTCAACGATGATGTCCTCTAACTCCCCTCGGGCCATGTCGTCTTCATCAATTTCTTCAATCTTTGATTGGCACTTCATTAATTTTTCACTGTGTGAATTTAATATATCGAGACGACATTCCAATTCTGTGGATCTAAAGACATAGTCTTTTCGAGAAGGCCCGTTTTAATGCGCAAAATACTACTTTTCGCAACCGTTCTTTTGACGTCTTAACGATTTTAAGTCCGTCAACTCCTTACTTGGAGAACAGGTTTGCGAGAGTTGGCTTTGGCTTGCTCATTTTGCGTTGGTTAAATTAAATTCCCGAAAGAAAGACTATAACGGTTGGCAACAGATATATCAAGAATCGATAATGAAAACGAAAAAATAAATGTCGATTCCCAAATATACGAAAGCCAAACCAATAGCAATAAAGGCTGGCAACAAATATATTTGGAATCGGTTACGAAAACGAAAAAAAAAAAAAGATAATATCGATTCCCAAGTATACGAAAGCCAAACCAATAAATGCGCAAAATGAGCAATAGCACAAGAAGTAATTTAATCGGAAAATGTCCGAACGAAAATCGACAAAATTGCGAAAAAACGACCGATAATTGCAAACGCGGATCGAAAAAATTGCGAAAAACGAGATAATTTAATTTTGCAATTAATAACTTTTTCACCTTTATTTCAAAATAAAGGGCTACCGCAAAATCCCAAAATCCCTTATTCACCTTGAATTCGTATATGTACGTATGAGTATGTACTAATATATATATGTATGTATGTATAATAAATACAATCCAATACAATATAGTCAATATGATATAAAGTGAAAAGGGAGAGCCAAAAACTGAAAGTGCACTTGTTTTGTTGTATGCCTTTTTTTTTTTTTTTTGCACTGCTTTCAGTAATTCGCACTCGTTACCTGGTGCGTCGGCTGTTTGCCGGCGCTTACGTCCCTTCTGCAGAGAATGCAGTGGCAGCTCATTCCCACGACAGCAGCGGTTTGATGGTAGCAGAGACGATGGCACCAGCGGCGACGATGGCAGCAGCGGCGTTGTGGTAGCGGCGGCGTTGTGGTAGCGGCGGGTTGATGGCAGCAGCGGTGCGAAAACAGGGAAGTGATTTCAATGAAGTAATTACCGCAGCAACGGATTGGCAGGAACGGATGATTGCCACGGTTTTTTGGGCTAACCGGTTTTTTAATTTGCGGCACTTCAAACAGTTTAGAAAACTGTTTTTTTTTTTTTAACTGTAACTTGGCTTGTAAGTACCACTTTTTATTTTCTTTAGTTACATATGTACAGGCGAATTATATTTATGTATATACGTACATATATATATGCACACAATTTAGCACAATTTAGAAATTTTGTCACTTCGCCTTTCGTTCTTTCACTACTGTAAATTTCCTCTTTCTTTTTCTTTTCTTTCGCTATCATAAGCTTAGGTACGTATGGATGTAGGATATGGGTAAGTACTTTTTTTTGTTTCACCTATGTATATGTATGTTTGCGTGTATATTTGGCCACTGTATTTTTTCAAGTATTCACGTACATATGTAAGTATTAAATACTTTTCCGCCACTTTTTCACTCTCGTTTTGAGTTTTATATTTTATTTTTCCTTTATTTAGGTATCACGATCCCTGCACAACTTGGTCACTTCCACTGTATATACATATATGTATGAATTATGTACATATAGGTATGTATTTCTATATGTATTTTTAGTTAAGGTTATTATTTTTTATTTCTTTGTTTTTTGTTTTTGTTTTTTCAGGTTTAATTTTTTTTTTTTTTTTAATTTTGGTCACCACTTTCACTTCGCCATGAAAGCCGAACACCGAAAACCGAGATTGACAGGCAATTAGAAACGATATGGTTATTAAACCCGAAAACGAAAGTTAAATAAAATTCTTAGATTCACGCACTAAAGTCCCTGCTCGGGCGCCATGAAAATTCTCAAGCGTTTTTGAGAAGCGAAAATATAAACTTGGGAAATGCGCGAATAAAACAAGAAGCCTAATTGCCTGTCTCGTAAATAAATTGCGATAATAAATGAAAACGCGTCCGGTCGATTCGATGATTCTAATACCAATGCTTCTTTATTTAATTTCATTTAGTTGCTTAGCCTAAATCTTAAACTAACGGCTTAAACTAGTGGTAATGTTCATATGTATGTAAAAAAGGGGTAAATATAATTATCTTCAACTTTTCGTTCAATATTGTAATAGATTATTGTGAAAGTATTAAGGTAAGTAGTAGATTAGTAGTATGAATGCATAATTAAGGTAAGTATACAATAATTTAAATAATTCAATATTTTATAATTTTTTATAATTCATTTTTCTTAATTTTAATTTCAGGTTTAAATATACATATATATCTTGTCGCTTGACGCAACAGTATTTTTGTAAAGTTTTGTTCCGCTATCATCATTGGTTCCTAATGTTTATACTCGTATTATACAGAGAAGGCATCAGATGGAATTCAAAATAGGTCTATATTGGAAGAAGGCGTGGTTGTGAACCGATTTCACCCATATTTCGTACATGTCATCAGGGTGTTAAGAAAATATTATATACCGAATTTCATTGAAATCGGTCTAGTAGCTCCTGAGATATGGTTCTTGGTCCATAAGTGGGCGGCGCCACGCCCATTTTCAATTTTTAAAAAAAGCCTGGGTGCAGCTTCCTTCCGCCACTTCTTCCGTAAAATTTAGTGTTTCTGACGTTTTTTGTTAGTCGGTTAACGCACTTTTAGTGATTTTGAACATAACCTTTGTATGGGAGGTGGGCGTGGTTATTATCCGATTTCTTCCATTTGTGAACTGTATATGGAAATAAAACGACTTTGTAGACTTTGGTTGACATAGCTATAGTAGTTTCCGAGATATGCACAAAAAACTTAGTAGGGGGCGGGGCCACGCCCACTTTTCCAAAACAATTGCGTCCAAATATGCCCCTCCCTAATGCGATCCTTTGTGCCAAATTTCACTTTAATATCTTTATTTATGGCTTAGTTATGACACTTTATAGGTTTTCGGTTTCCGCCATTTTGTGGGCGTGGCAGTAGGCCGATTTTGCCCATCTTCGAACCTAACCTTCTTATGAAGCCAAGGAATACGTGTACCAAGTTTCATCATGATATCTCAATTTTTACTCAAGTTACAGCTTGCACGGATGGGCGGACGGACGGACGGACGGACGGACGGACAGACGGACGGACAGACGGACAGACAGACATCCGGATTTCGACTCTACTCGTCGCCCTGATCACTTTGGAATATATAACCCTATACCTGACTCTTTAAGTTTTAGGACTTACAAACAACCGTTATGTGAACAAAACTATAATACTCTCGTTAGCAACATTGTTGCGAGAGTATAAAAAGGAATAATTTTTACTAAGAATTTACCATAAACTGGATTAAGACAACATTGTAATAAAATGAATTACGAAATCCAAGGAAGCAATTTAATTGAATTCAAAATTTGTACAATAAAAATAGAGGATAATATTTATGAAAATAATGAAAACATAATATTTAATACAATAATATTACCGTTTTATGAACAAATGAATATAAGCGTTAATATAAACAACATAGAAGAAATACATTTGCAAAATGTAGAAAACACCAAAGAAATTAAAGAACTACATTATAAACATAGAAATAATATCACATACACAATATCATTAACATTTTTCATATCACTAAAAACCATAAGTTTAATAGTTTTACATAGTATAAAATATTATAAGAAAAGGAAAGAAGAAAAGGAAAGTAGGAGCTTCAGGAGGCACTCAAGTCTAAGGAAGGGGAAGTTACACCATCCTCCTCACCACCCACCTCACCTCAGCACATTATCATACCCAGCCCTGCCTATGCAATTAATCCAGTATGTACTATAAAATAATAAGTACACAAATAAATGAATACACAAAGCAATACAAGCACTCCAACCTAGGCACAGCAAACACACAACCATACATGTAGAAGACTTCGCACAAGTAATATGAGAACAGTGAACACAAAACTAAATAAATATAGTTTAAAAAAACTAAAAAACACGCTTTTAAAGCATATCAAACTAAAAAGTGAAAAATAATTCTTTGTATAAACTAACAATTATAATGAAGGAAAAATTCCTGTATTATTGTGAGAAAAGCGTGGAATGCTCGATATATGAAAAATATGTATGTCACAAAGCACCCCACGCTTTTCTCACAATAATACATGAATTTTTCCTTCATTATTATTGTTAGTATTGGTTAAGTAAATCGACAATTAGACAGCATTTAATATCTACTCGTAACCTTTCATTGACTAATTGTTATATTATATCGGGTGATTTTTTAAGAGCTTGATAACTTTTTTTAAAAAAAAAACGCATAAAATTTGCAAAATCTCATCGGTTCTTTATTTGAAACGTTAGATTGGTTCATGACATTTACTTTTTGAAGATAATTTCATTTAAATGTTGACCGCGGCTGCGTCTTAGGTGGTCCATTCAGAAAGTCCAATTTTGGGCAACTTTTTCGAGCATTTCGGCCGGAATAGCCCGAATTTCTTCGGAAATGTTGTCTTCCAAAGCTGGAATAGTTGCTGGCTTATTTCTGTAGACTTTAGACTTGACGTAGCCCCACAAAAAATAGTCTAAAGGCGTTAAATCGCATGATCTTGGTGGCCAACTGCCCATGCATTCCGAAAAATGCACTGTTTGGTGTGGTTTGTACGCTGGTGGAATCATTGGACCGTATTTTTTCAAAGATGCTGTTGGACGCAACGTTACGGTGAATGGCGATCGCTATCGTTCGATGCTAACAAACTTTTTGTTGCCAAAAATGGAAGAACTGAACTTGGTTGACATGTGGTTTCAACAAGATGGCGCTACATGCCACACAGCTCGCGATTCTATGGCCATTTTGAGGGAAAACTTCGGAGAACAATTCATCTCAAGAAATGGACCCGTAAGTTGGCCACCAAGATCATGCGATTTAACGCCTTTAGACTATTTTTTGTGGGGCTACGTCAAGTCTAAAGTCTACAGAAATAAGCCAGCAACTATTCCAGCTTTGGAAGACAACACTTCCGAAGAAATTCGGGCTATTCCGGCCGAAATGCTCGAAAAAGTTGCCCAAAATTGGACTTTCCGAATGGACCACCTAAGACGCAGCCGCGGTCAACATTTAAATGAAATTATCTTCAAAAAGTAAATGTCATGAACCAATCTAACGTTTCAAATAAAGAACCGATGAGATTTTGCAAATTTTATGCGTTTTTTTTTAAAAAAAAGTTATCAAGCTCTTAAAAATCACCCGATATTATTTGCGACCAAGTTGTATTGACGACTTTACGAATTATTATTTCTTAATCGAATCATTTCTTCTAAAACTTCACTGTTACAGGGGGTTTTACCTGTCAACTTTGAACAGCCTAGTTCTTCAATCGAATTCCGTCCAAAGATCTACAACGACTAAGTGCTACATAAGCTTGTCCAGCAGCAAACAGTCGAGAACCCAGATAAATTAATGCATGATCTGCTGTACAACCTTGCATCTTATGAACGGTCGACGCCCAACTCTGTATTATTGGCAACATTCGTCTCTCAGCGATTCCATAGCTGTATTTTGCTAGAAATTGTATCGATATTGGCTTAATTACGTGCTCACCATCTGAGCCGAAATTAATACGTACTGACGGAATATCTTCTCCATATACTTGGTCCCTGCGAAAATTTGGCCAGATAATTTCTGTAACAAACCCCATATTACCATTCACTAAACCTGTTGACACGTCAATATTCGACCTTAACATCACTTTTGCTCCAACAAATATTTTTAATACATTAGGAAGACCTCCTGTTTTATTGATGTCATTCGGTATTGGTCTTGTGCTTTAATCGTATAAATAACAGTCCCTTTATCTTGAAAGTTGTTCAGAACCTTTTCATTGTGTATAATAACTTGGTCATTAGTAGGGTAAATCCTTAAAGCTTTTTCAATTGAGAATTCTTCAGTGGTATCTGTTGACAGTTTTTCAAGAAGAACTTCAAGATGCTTCGACGTCAACTTTCCAACTCTTAAAGCATTAAGCACATCTATAAATGTCGTATCTTCTTGTTGACGCATGTTTTGTTGGAGTTCAACCAGGCGGAATTGTCGCCACAAATGTGTAGCGGGTTTCATATGTTCTGGCTGTTGAAATACTTGATGTCCTCGGACAGGTGGTAACTGCATTAAATCACCAAAGAGTAAGACATTTATACCTCCAAAACAAGCGTCCTGTCTCTTTAGTTGGCGCAAACGAGAGTCGATCATGCAAAGCATTTCATAAGGCACCATAGAAATTTCGTCTATGAACAGAAACTCAACGTTTTCCCATAACTGGCGCATCCCTCTTAAATAATTTCTGTAAGAAGTGGCATGTTAATGATGATCTTTTTGTACTGGTGGTTTCAACAGGCTGTGTAGTGTAGAACCTCCGACCAACCGTGCTGCAACTCCAGTAAGAGCACCAACTTTCACGACCAATTTTCCATAACATCGGTTAACTTGGTTTTTCAATACATTAAAGAGAAAAGTTTTTCCGGTGCCTGCTCCACCTGTGACGAAAATTTTTCTCGTTTAATATCACCATTAAGTTGATTTTTAATACTCTCTGTAATGACAGTAAACAATTGTTTTTGATCAATATTCATAGCGTGCTGTGCTCTTTGAAATTGATCATTGCTCATTTCTGTGACCGGTAATTCTTCTTCTATAACTTCAGGATTTATAATCTCTGGCTGTTCTAAAATTTCAAATGCATGTATCTGATTGAATGCATTTTCAAGCTGTTGGTAACGCTCTCGAAATTGGCGCATATACCTGCTCATTTCCTTCAAACGATTCTTTCGATGTAAAAACGCCTCTTTTGCATTATCGAAACCTTCAAGTAATTCAGTTTCCAAACGATAAGGCATATATTGAAGAAGTAAGCTATAGAAAAAGTTGTCGGGATCTGATGTTGCTATAAAATATGGCACCCTAGCAACTGCGACAACCTTTCTCACAACCATTTTGCTCTTATCTAATAGCATAATGTGTGGACGACGTGTGTTACGAAATTCTTCATACGCGTCGTGATCAACACTTTCCTCAGTTTCGCTTACTTTTTTCGGATAGAATGGTTCAAACAACATTGCAAACTCTGTAAGGCTCATGTTTACAAAATCGTAATCGGGAGATTGTAACGGACGTTTTTGATATCTTTCAAAGATATTACTATATGTAATAACCAGTTGCGTGCCCGTTTCTATCGAATTGCAATACTCTGTAACGCTGTTCTGCCTTTCTTGTGTTCAGAAAAATGCAGCTTCGAGAACTGTCCCGTAATGGGATATGACAAAGTCTATATGCACATTCTGCAGCTGATACTTGTCGTTCATGAAGAATCTTCATACATATGCTGAACAGTTTGCGTGAAAGATCAGTTTATTCGCGTTGAATTTGCTGTATTGCCTGCGCAATTCCAGAATCTATACCTGCAGGTTCTGCTTTCGATAGGTACTTTGCTATATAGTACGCTATCGCTTCGTTTGATCCGCATGGCTGAATATCCATGTTGCCTGCCCACAGTCTTAGCAACTCTCTTTCGACGCTTAAGTAAACAAATTCTACCTCCGTTACGAAGAAAATCATCTGAAGAATGTGGCACAATTCGTGTCTCGTCACATTCTTGGCGTGGAAAGTTGAATCGGCATCTTATAGAAGTATTATTTTTTGAACAAGTTTGTGTATGCCGATGAATTTGCCATTGTTTAACTAATTCATGAAGCTCTGGGTCTGCTTCTTCTGTAGGGATTCTACAGCAACAATTACGATCCAGAAGAAGTTTCCCTTCTTCTGAGTCAAACTCGGGATGATTTTCGATCCAAATCACCATATGAAGGTGAGGACTGCCCCGATTCTGGAATTCAATGCGCCACCAATGATCCTTCACTTTTCCGCCAAACACATAATCATTATTTTTTATAAATTTCATTAGAGCATTTACTCTTAACATGAAATGTCGACTCAAAATTACTGGATACTTCTCTATAAGTCTTTGGGTCTCATAAATATCGAGAGTACTGGGATCAAGATCAGCCTTACCATCGGCTATTAACAAAGCCTTTCGTTGGTCTAGCCAGTTGAGATCATTTGAGCTAAATGTTACAAAGTATGTTGGAGATCCTAAACATCTGATTTGAGCTAACAGTTCATTCAGAGCTGATCTCCAATAAGCTGCCGAACCTCTTAAATTTTTTACATAAATATGGACATCTTCTATTGCTCCTTCTTGATTAACATGCAGATATAGTGCTTTTGATTCTATAATATTCAAAGAAGGATAAGGCATAAAATAGATAGTAGTTACTTGTGTCACTTCACAAAATTCTAAACTGAAAGTAGTCTAACGCTGTAATATTTACAGGCCTTTGTTCTTTGAACCCGTTTTTTCCGTAAGGAAACAAGAAGTACCAGGCAAATTCTTCTGCTTTCAGTTCATGTCCGATATTAACGATGTTGTCTTTCGTTTTGCGGTTAATTTCGTTAAGGTTTCGTGAAACCTGTAGTTCATCTTCCACATTGGGTTGCATTACATCAATCGGCGCCATCAAAGATGTCTGCAGTGGAATTAAATGATTAGGTAGTTCATGTTGAGAAGTAATCATTTCAGACGCAGCCGTTACTATCTCAATACTCTGCTGCATTTCTATCTCATCAGGCTCATCTGTTTCGTATACAACATCAACGTAATCAAGAGTATACTGCACATTTTTGCTTCCTGCTGTACGTTTACAAATCCTCACAAACTCGTCTAAATTGTCGCATTCGATAATGCAGGCTTTTCCATTGTTATCCTTTGCTCTAGATCCCTTTTGACCACAAGAATGTGAGTTAGTGAAGTAATATTTGTTATCATAGTACATCACTCCGAATGATTGTCCATCTGTTATTATTATGCCAGCGCTATGTTCCATGCAAAAATCTTCCAACCCTTGACGAAGGGTGTGTCCGAAGTTTGTTTCATTATTCTTGTCGCTCAAGCTTCCATATATGCTTGGTTCATCGGCAAAAGTGATCTGAAACCGTTTGCCGAATGCGACTAAAACATCTTTTATTGCGTGGAAATTTCGCACCAGTAGGTATCCATCGTCTTCAATACGATAGGCCAATAAATTAAGCTCCGTTTGAAATCGTGCTGTATTGCTGTAGATTTGATCACCCGTTATCATATTCAGGTTGAGGGTGTTTCTAAACCACTGTTGTGGTGCAAGAATACTGGCTCTTGGGATGTTAGACAATGCCATCGCACAGCATTGTACCCCTGCACATCCTGATGTGAATATGAGCTCGTTTCTTTGGTGCCATAAAGCACGCACAATTCTCGAAAAATCACATATTCTTGTGTAAGCACTAGTGTTATTGTTAAGTTCATCATTGATTTCATTCATAACCTCTAGTGTAGCTTTTTTTTACTCTAATAATATCCTCTTCATTAATTATGACGTTTTGATCGATAGTGACGTCTTTATAAAGGGGATTGTTAGCGACCAACCAATGTAGTGCATCATATACCTTTTGCCTAGATACTGAAAACTGTCGCGTTACATTAATATTTTCCAAAAATTCAGTAATGACAACTATTCCAGCATTATTAGTGGTTCTTGGTAACATGTTCGGAAGTTTTTCAGTAACTTCGAAAACATCCTGAGCAAACAATACTGCTTGACCTCGAAAACTATATTGGCCAAATACACCGCTTAATTTTATAATTTTAACAAAGGAAATAATACGTGAAATCAGCCTTTGCTCGGCTTGAGATAATTCCGAAATCACGTCTGGAATAAAGCCTGGATCTAGATTGTTCCAATAAGATTTAGATGGTGGAATATTTTTCATTGAATTCAAATGGGTTTTGCAACGATTGCAAACAACCAAACATTTTTTTGCTTTAATTCAATAGGCAAATAAGTGTTTGCTATAGCGTACAATCCACTTAAAAATTTGATGTTTATAGCATCGTTTAGTACAAACTTCTCATATCGCATCGCAAAACGAGTTAATTGCCTGCCTAAAGCTCGTTATACTGGCTTTACGTAACCTTCGGACCTCTTCATTTTGTTTCTGCATTTGCATCAAACGAGCCTCTCTGGCTTGTTCTGATTCTGAGGCTCGGCTTTCCGCTGCATGCTAACGCATTTGCTGCAAACGAGCCTCTCTGCCTTGGTCTGGTTCTGAGGCTCGGCTCTTCGCTGCATGCTGACGCATTTGCTGCAAACGAGCCTCTCTGGCTTGCTTTGGTTCTAAGGCTCGGCTTTCTGCTGCATGCTGACGCACTTGCTTCAAGCGAGTCTCTCTGCCTTCCTTCGACTGCTTGGCTCTATAACTTCTCATATAGAGCATTCTTTTCTCCTTTATTTTCTCTAATTCGCTTAAGTGTTCTGACGATCTTTCCATTCTTTCACTGAGATTTGTTGTTTTTTGTTATTCGTTAAATAAAATTAATTTATTGGTTTATAATGAAAAGATTTTAATCAAATATACTATACGACGCACAGACTTTTGTAATGTAAATATATTTCGCTTATAATTTTAAATTGTCACAACCGTACAGTTCAACTGTTTTGTTTCGTTTGATTGTATACCTAATATATTACTGATATTTATTATATTTATGATGTCCCGCGGGAACCAAAAAAGTAACGGTACAAACTTGGGTTAATCCATTTCTATTGTTCTTGACTAGCACTTATAATTCAAGTGGTTGACCCGGAAAGTAGGTAAGCTCCATTTTTTCAGGCAGAGGGGTTCAAGGGGTAGGTAGAATATTTCTTTGTGTAATTAAAATTTTTATGAATTCTTATTTTATATTGAAAGAATCTATTTTTTCTTCTATGAGATTTACCAATATATGTGAAATATAAACGAATATAACTTAAATCGTATTCTCCGCCATTAGATTCGGTGACAATTTTTAAAAAGCTCACATCGACGTGACAGCCAAAGTTAAAAAAAGGAGTTTTCTACTGCAGTTGCTTCTCGGAGGCATTTTGAAAACTAGTATCTGAATTTTTTTTTTACTACAAAAATTTTATTATAAGTATTAATTTTTTTATTACTCAAAAAATCGCATGTTTTGCATTATTTGATATTATTTCTTCTGGTGCGCGGTTATACTTATATACATAAGTATATAGTATATAAAGTATACTTTCTTTAAGGATATACATACATATGTATATTTCAGTATGTACATATGCTACTCAAATGTGGCCAAAACTAGTTTTATATAGATATTGCATATTTTTGGTGAGCTGCTTAAACTTCTACGTTTCAGTACCACTTAAAAAAGTTACATACATACATACAAGTGAAGCTAATAAAAGCGTATTAAAAAGAACACTTAACATATCATTGCGAGAGCAGCGATCACATAAACATACTGAGCATATCAATCTGCATACTGATTGGAGTAATATTTATGCAACATGACACGAGCATTAAATAATTAACTTGAGCAATGATCCGCACTGTTAATATTTTCTGTACGCATCAATTATCAAGATCGTAAAATAATCATATTTACGACCTGAAGAAATACGATGCCAGATGAAATAAGAACTTCAACTTTGGATCACGCCACTGCTCAAATGCAGTATAAAAGAATCAGCACCACCAACGCATCAAGTCAGTCAATTCAGTTCAATTGAGATTGGAGTATTAATCCGCTACAGAAAAGGAAGGCGACATCACCGTTAGGAAGAGACTATCAAGGAAACTTGAAGGACCAGCGCTGCACTTGGTATATTCATTTAATTTTAATTACTAATATTTATTTCTTTTATTTCGGTACAATAAACAATTGCTGTAAAACCCCAAACTGCATTGTTTTAGTAAAAATATATATTAAAGAGAGGAAGTTAACAGCAACCTCCCTTAATATATACTTAATTATACGGTCGATCTTAAGTGGGTTGTGGATATACTTCCTAGAATGTAAGATTAATATTTGTATTTAGGCTTAAGCAAAATATTGTATTTAATAAGACGAAATAAAGAAAACGAGCCAGTTGCCCACGAGAACTTGCCGCAGTCATTAATTTGTATGTATATTTTATATCATATAAGCATGTAGTTGTGTATGTACAAATTGAACTATTTCATGATGAATTCCATATAATCGTTTGAAATACATCCTTATACATTATATATAAATCTTCTGACCGTGTGTTTGTAATTGAACTGCTCCTAAACGGCTGGCCCGATTTTGATGAAATTTTTTGTGTGTGTTTAAGGACATTCGAGAATGGTTTAGATTCACAATTTGTTCCACTGGAAAATGTTTTTTTAAATTAATTTTTCATTTGTAATTCATTTGGAATGTCTTACATTGGATCCGATAGATTGCGCTACCATCGCAGTATCCAATATTCAAACCTTAAATTGACGTAAACGTGCAATAAACAAAACGATGCCAAAGTAAAGGGCGACATCTGTAGACAAGTTTTCATAATGTGGACAGAGTTGTTCGTTCTTAAGTAATAAAATGGGTGATTCAATACATCTGTGGGGAGCTATAACATTTTTTTTCATACCTGCTAACTATTGGAGGAGGTATCTTGACAGGCAATTTAAAATTGCAAAAGATCTGGCATAAAATAACTGAAGTGTTGATAAAAAGGTCTATTAAAATTTGAGATATACAGAAATCTTTTTGAAGCATTGCACAGAGCAATGCAATATTTAAACGGGAACGATGAAGTACTAATATGTGTACAATTTCGAACTGATCCTTCCTGAAAAATAATAAAATTGTTAAATATTGGGAATGGTAGAATAGAACTGCAATCAAATACACAGTGCAATGAATTAAAACTGGCTCATTTATCATTCGATGAATAATATACCATAGGTATCCCAAAAGACTGATGCCATAACCTTGCCAGCCGATTTTTTGTCTTTCCACTTTCCACATTTTCAAAATAACATTTTTCCAAAAAATTAAAATTTAGTTCAATATTGTTATTTACAGAAAAATTATGCAAATTGGGTTTGGAATATATCATTGCTCATTTTAAATTTATTATTTTTATTGGTATATAAAATTTATGCCACCATTATTATAAAGTAGTCCAAAAATATGAATTCTTATTTTTCCCAGAAATACATTTGTAAAAAAAAGGATCTTTATCCTTTTTGTATTTTCAACATAAAAGATTTAAGGAGTTCAAGGGCTCAAAACGTGCGCTACATCAGCTATCTACCCGACGGCATTTCGCCGTGATAACATTTTCGTCCTTCATGGTGTACGGACGTGTTTCTAACTCGCTCCGTGTATTCAAATTGTGAAAAAAAGTAACCAATTAATAATAATAAAATAAAAACAAACAATCAACAAAAACTAAGTGCTCACAAATTATTATTTACATATAAACATAAACAAATAGTGCACGAAATAAATAGATAAAAACAAAACAAAAAAAAAAAACAATAAAAACAATTATGAGTGCTTCGCAGCCTCACCAGCAAGGCCGTAGGCATTCGCTAAATGCCTACTTCAGCTTTGTCGACCCAACAACAACAACAACTACTGGCAATACAAAGGGTAACGGCGATGATGAGTCATCGCGACGATCAGCAGAAAAGGGAACGCAGCAAAGAACGCAGTCAGCAGAAGCAGCATAAAACAACAATCGGGCAACAGCAAATGCGCTGTCAGCAACCAGTCTGCAGGTACCAGCAAGCGCACAGGCAGCGAAGAAAATTACAACGCAAGGTGAGAAGGTAATAAAAAAAGGCCCGTCTGTACAAACAGGCATTGACCGCTACGTCAATATAAAAAGGTTATTAAGTCCTTCAAAGGCAACGGTCAATCCAAAAAAAGTTCAAACGGCAAACCAAATAAAAATAAAACGGAAGTTTTAAATGGCAACAGATTTGCCATACTAAGCAATGGTTCAGACGACGATGCGAAGGGTACCACCACAGTCGTTAATGCCAAACCACCTCCAATATAATAACCGTAATAACCTTGTTGCGAAATTAATTGAAATTGTTGGCACTAACAATTTTCATATAGTGCAATATAGACGAAACAAAAATTCAGTCGTACACTGAAAAAAGTTTCATGGAAATAGTTAAATTTTTGTCAAATAAAAACAAAAATTATTATTCGTATCAACTGAAGAGCTCTAAGGGCCTAGTTGTTGTAATCAAGGGTATAGAGTCTGCCGTAGACTCTAGTGAAGTCAAAGAAGCATTGGAAGAATGTGGTTTTGGAATTAAAACAGTTGTAAATATATTTAACAGAAACAAAGTACTTCAGCCAATGTTTAAAATTGAGTTGATGCCGAACTCAAATCAACTTAAAAAAAATGAAACACATCCAATATATAATTTGAAATATTTGCTGCATCGTAGAGTAACTGTGGAAGAACCACATAAAAGAAACGGTCCGGTACAATGTACTAACTGCCAAGAATATGGGCATACTAAATCATACTGCACTCTACGCAGTGTTTGTGTGGTATGTGGTGATTTACATCCCACTTCTAAATGCACCCTTAAGAAAGAAGAATTAAATAAAAAATTTAGCAATTGTGGAGGAAATCACACTGCTAACTACAGGGGTTGTCCTGTATATAGAGATTTGAAATCGAAGTTGTCACAGGGCATTCAAGCACGTCGTGACCAAATGTTACAAACACCCCGTAATGAAATTATATTAACCTCAGAGAAATCCTATTACTTCTATCAATAATAATATGCAAGGAAGCTATGCTAATGTGGTGAAAGGCAACACTGTGCAAATGCAACTGCCGCAAAATCCTCCAAATGGAGGTATTGAAACTATGATTATAAATCTTACACAGTGTATGACACAATTTATGTCTAGCATGCAAAACATGATCCAGGATTTAATAAAATCACAAAATCAAATGCTGCAAAATTTATTAAGTAAAAAATGAGCTTACTAAACATATGTATATGGAATGCTAACGGTGTTAACCAACATAAATTAGAGATTATTAGATTTCTGTCTGAAAAAAATATAGATGTAATGCTTATATCAGATACTCATTTAAAAAATAAAAATAATTTCAATATACCGGGATTTAGACTCTATGTCACAAATCATCCAGATGGAAAAGCGCATGGTGGCACGGCAGTGTTGATTAGAAATCGTTTAAACCACTATGCCCTAGAATCTCATGCTACACCACAGTTACAAGCTACAACAATATCACTCAAAAATCGGGGTTGTGACTTAAACCTTACGGTTATATACTGTCCACCTCGTTTTAAAATTACAGAAATCGAGTTTAAAGACTTTTTTGGAACACTAGATCAAAGATTTCTTGCAGGTGGAGATTACAACGGAAAACACAAGTACTGGGGCTCACGTCTTATTAATCCGAAAGGACGACAGTTGTACTACACTATTATGAATAAGCATAATAAGCTGGATATAATATCTCCTGGTAAGCCGACATACAGGCCCAGTGATAGAAGAAAAATACCAGACTTAATAGATTTTGCTGTAGTCAAAAATATAGATAGATCGCTTATGACAGCTGATACATGTACAGACTTATCATCTGATCATTCTCCTGTACTAATAAAGCTATACGAACAGCCCATGATATTTGAGCCAAAAGTTTCTCTAACATCATTTAAAACTAACTGGTTGAAGTATAGAAAGTATACCAGCAGCCATATCAATATTGATTGCAAAATAAATACTGAAAGAGACATTGATGAAAATATAAGAGAAATTAATGACCTAATAACTAATGCAGCTGTATTGGCAACACCAAAAGAAACAATAAGCCAGTTGGTTTTAGAAAGATCACCAATAATGAAATAGAGAAGCTTGTAAATGAGAAAAGAAGAGCTAGGCGAGAATGGCAGTTAAATCGCTCCCCTTCAACTCTGCTTCAACTAAAATCTGCTGTACGAAAGCTAAAAAAAGCGCTTAAACGCGAAGAAGAACACAACACCGAAAATTATATAAAGAAATTGTGTCCAAATTCTAGCAAGCAAACCTCCCTTTGGAAAGCCCAAAAGTCTTTCAAGCCACCAGTAGATTCCAACATGCCTCTAAGACAGTTGAATGGTAATTGGGCACGTAGTGTTGAGGATAAGGCAAATTGTTTTGCAAATCACCTAGAAAAGGTATTTCAACCCAATTGCCCAAAAAACAACTTTGAGTTGCCAAACTTGCCTAATACCGCAAACGAGTCGCATGTGTCTATTAGGACTTCTACTTCTGAAGTTACTGAAATAATAAAGGAACTTAACCCTAAAAAGTCACCAGGATACGATAATATTATCCCAAAAATGCTAATTGAGTTACCAAATATTCCCGTAGAAGTGCTCTCTTTGCTCTTCAATGCAATTCTTTATCTCGGACACTATCCTAATTCATGGAAAAAGTCGCAGATTATCTTGATAGACAAACCTGGGAAAGACTTAACACAGTCGTCTTCACACAGACCAATCAGTCTTCTACCCTTCTGACTCCTTTCCTCCACGAAAATAATATAATACCAACCCACCAATTCGGGTTTCGTGAAAAACATAGCACGATAGAGCAAGTAAATAGAATCACTAACGAAATAAGAAAAGCATTTGAGCACAGAGAGTACTGTTCAGCTATATTTCTAGACGTGGCTCAGGCGTTTGATAAGGTATGGCATGAGGGCCTTTTATATAAGATTAAAAATATTGTACCTTCAGAATTGTATAAAACATTGGAGTCTTATTTAAAAAATTGAAAATTTATGGTAAAACTGGGAGATTTCATATCTGATGAAAGACAGATAAGGGCTGGTGTACCATAGGGCAGTGTTTTAGGTCCAACACTATACATCATATGTATATACAGCAGATCTTCCAACAGCTAACAATGTATTAACTTCAACTTTGGCGGACGACACAGCTATAGTGAGCCGTAACAAATGCCACATAATAGCATCAAGAATATTAGCCAAGCACTTAAGGTTTGTCAAAGAATGGCTAGCCAACTGGCGTATAAATGTGAATGAACAAAAGTGTAAGCATGTTACATTTTCGCTTAGACCACATATGTGTCCGGCAGTAAAAATGAATAATATTCTAGTACCCCAAGCGAATGAAGTAACTTATCTTGGTATTCACCTAGATAGAAGACTTACGTGGAGAAAACATATATCTAGTAAAATAACTTGCATGAAGATAAGAGCTGCAAATTTAAATTGGCTATTAAATAAAAACTCCAAACTTAGTCTAGACAACAAAGTGCTTTTATATAAAGCGGTCATAAAGCCGATTTGGATGTATGGTATTCAACTGTGGGGTACGACCTGTGCAACTAATATAGACGTAATACAAAGGTTCCAATCAAAAATGCTTAGATCAATCACGTGTTCGCCATGGTACATGCGTAATGAAAATATCCATAAATACTTCGGTATTTCTATGGTAAGGAAAGAAGTAGAAGACAGTAGAATTAAATATATATCTAAACTCCGTGATCACCCAAACCCTTTGGTTAATGCTTTGGTACATTCCTGCAATCAAACACGCCTTAAAAGAAGAGATATGCCCGCGTACTAAGGAGCAATGTATCTCCAAAACAGCTCAATCACTTGCTTGAGAGTGTCTAGTTATACCCTGAACAGGGTATATTAAGTTTGTCACGAAGTTTGTAACACCCAGAAGGAATCGTCGGAGACCCTATAAAGTATATATATAAATGATCAGTATGTCGAGCTGAGTCGATTTAGCCATGTCCGTCTGTCTGTCTGTCCGTCTGTCCGTCTGTCTGTATATATACGAACTAGTCTCTCAGTTTTTAAGATATCGTTTTGAAATTTTGCAAACGTCATTTTCTCTTCAAGAAGCTGCTCATTTGTCGGAACGGCCGATATCGGACCACTATAACATATAGCTGCCATACAAACTGAACGATCGGAATCAAATGCTTGTATGGACAACTTTCACATTTGACAAAATATATTCACGAAATTTGATATATGTTATTTTCTAAGGCAACAATATAATCTCCGAAAAAATTGTTCAGATCGGTTAACTATAGCATATAGCTGCCATACAAACTCAACGATCGGAATCAAGTTCTTGTATGGAAAACTTTCACATTTGACAAGATATATTCACGAAATTTGGTATAGGTTATTTTTTAAGGCAACAATGTAATTTCCGAAGAATTTGTTCAGATCGGTTAACTATAGCATATAGCTGCCATACAAACTGAACGATCGGAATCAAGTTCTTGTATGGAAAGCTTTCACATTTGACAAGATATATTCACGAAATTTGATATATGTTATTTTCTAAGACAACAATGTAATCTCCAAAGTAATTGTTCAGATCGGTTAACTATAGCATATAGCTGCCATACAAACTGAACGATCGGAATCAAGTTCTTGTATGGAAAACTTTCACATTTGACAAGATATATTCACGAAATTTGATATACATATGTTATTTTCTAAGGCAACAATGTAATCTCCAAAGTAATTGTTCAGATCGGTTAACTATAGCATATAGCTGCCATACAAACTGAACGATCGAAATCAAGTTCTTGTATGGACAACTTTCACATTTGACAAGATATATTCACGAAATTTGGTGTATGTTATTTTTTAAGGCAACAATGTAATCTCTAAAAAACTTGTTTACAACGGATTACTATAGCATATAGCTTCCTTACAAACTTAACGTTTTTTCTCGTTTTTAAATAGATTTAAGATTTTATAACTTATTGTTAGGCTTTTAAAACCAAATACAGATTCAATAAATAAAAAGATATTGAAAAAAAAACAAATCCCGCAAATGATAAAATAAATTTTTCAAGAGCTCCTGTCGAGAATTCATACCTGGGTGAAGATTCATAAATGATAGTTCGGGTGGACACATTTGTTACTTTTTGTACCTTCTTCTCTAAACTATTTAATTTGGAATTTGTTACTGTTATGAAGTACATATCTATATATATAAAAGAAAGAAAATTTGTTCAAAATTCAAGTTTGTAAGAATCATTTGAATATTTCATTTCTTAAAAAAAAAGAAAAACAAAAACAATAATAAAAACAATAAAAAAAATCATCGCATCTATATATATAAAAGAAAGTTGTTGTTAATTACACTATTACACCAGGGTAAGGACATAGGATACCTTTTATCTTTTTTTGTCACAGTTTAATACAACTCATAAATACAAAAATTATATTTTAAATCATAGGCATTTGTTCAAGATTCATGTTTGCAGGAATCATTGGAATATATGTGTACAATGTTAAACAGAGTTTTCTCAAAAATAATACAATTGTTAAATATTTGTAATAGAAGAAAAGAACTGCAATCAAATACGCAGGGAAATAGATTATAACTGGCTCAGTATTCAGTCGTTGAGTATGTATTATACCACGTGCATCCCAATGCATACAGTTATTCGTTGTTTTTGTTGGATTATGAACTTGTGAGGCACCTTTACTCATTTCGCCTGTTTCCAGCTTAGCAAATATCTTTTCCCTGGGCCCAAATTCAACAATATTTTCCCCAAAAAAGCAATGCTTTATTAACACATGAAATGCTTTATAATCCATTTTTTTTGTAAACTAACACAAGTTGCTTCACAAAAATGCTATATCTCATTAACTAATAGTTATAATCCAACTAATAGAAATCATATAGATGGTAGTAGTAGTATTATTTATGTATCAGCCACAGTGAAGAGTGGACGGGTCCTCTATCTATAATAAAGTTTTGCAATTATTATTACATAAATATTTAATTAATGTGGGTTTAATAAGTTATATATATTTATGTTAGTATATATTTATTTGGTGGGCATTATATGTTTGATATACATACATACATACTTATGTATGTATATTAAAAGACCAAGCGGTCGCACTTATTCACGTACATATGTATCAGAGATCTGCATGCGGTGGCCGCAATTATTGTACACTTAGTCAATACTTCTTGTTTCTGCGACTGAACACTGCATTGACTGATACGTGTGATGCTAAAGAGAAAGAAGTGGATGAAAGAACACCAGCGCAAAGCGAGGAGTGCGCATAACATATTGACTTTGGCAAAGAAGTGTTTCAAGTGTTACGCACGAAACAAGCAGACACTTTGTTTGACTTGTTGCCGAAGGCATAAGACACTGCGTTTAGCTTATTGCCGAAGGCATGACACTTTATTTGACTGTTTTTTACTGTAACAACAATTCTTTGCCGAAGTCAATATGTATATGCGAGCATAAATTGATCGTCAAATGCGGTGGTGGTGTGCGCTTGCACTGCATGCTGTGCGCTGGCATTCAGTCATCCACTTCTTTTAATGTAAGTAGGCTTAAAGTCAGAGAAACAGCAGCGCATGCCGATCTCTGATATGTATGTAATTACATATGTGTGCAGGAGTGGCACGTATTGTGCATAGAGTGAACTAGACGTGTTTTTTTGTGTTCTTCAAATTACTTAGTAAATTCTGTTGTTTACTGGGGAAAAGTTTGTTTCTTTTTTGTGTGAGACATCCAGAGAGGTTAAACCACCTAAGTGGACATCAGGCCTAAAGAAAAAGATAAGTATACTTTGATTTTTAATAATATATAATCATTTGCACTTACCTTTTGTGTTTTTCCGCGCCAATTTGTGAAAAATAAATATAATTATTTCCCCTTACACTTAATTTGTGCTTTCATTATTCTGCCGTTTTGTTTTCTCTGTTTTGTGATCTATCAGCAGTTCCCCTTCTCGTGTTTTCCTTTTTTCTTTTGGTTGGTGCATTGCCAACCATCCCAAACACAAGTATCAGCTGTTCCCTTTTTTCTTTTGGTTTTCGCATTGCCAACTATTTTAGTTTTAAGTTAGAAAGTAAAGCTAGGTACTGAACGTACACATCGAGGGGTGTTACCAAACTATTTTCTCGCTGAGGTATGGCCTCCGGAAATAGTATTGGGCGAACACCGAATAATCCTTTACGAAGGATTTCTAAAATATTGAGAACACCGCCTAATGATAAAAATGAGGAACCCACGGCTGCTGGATCAAATAAGAAATGTGATACTGCCGATCAAGTAAACAAGGAGAGCAAGCCTGAGGAATTGCAAAATGGAGAAACGGTCAGCAGTTTTAGCAAACTGGGCAAAAAAATAAAAAAAATAAAAGAATTGGAGAGCATGATGGCTGGTCAAAGGCACATTAACCAAACCATGCGCGAACTAGTGAGCAGTATAGTGGCGTTACACGCAAAATCGGAAAAATTAGAAAACCCATCGAGAAGAGTGATAATAGGAAAATCATCACTATTGGTAGAGATGATAATACCCCAAAAAGAATGCGAGAGGCATCAGGCTTTTTACCACCCACAAAAAAGCCAAAAAACGTAGTTGAAAAGGAGCAATTGTCGCATAGTGGAGCAGTAAAAAACACCCAAAAGGATACCATGACTCTCCCAAACGCAAATGAAAGATGGATAGACGTGGTTAAAAAGAGAAAACCGATAGAAAAGAAAATAAAAACAAAACCGGATGCCATCATTATCACGAAGAAAGAAGGGGCGTCGTATGCAGATATTCTGCGGAAAATAAAGAGTGACAGCGGGCTTGAGGAGTTGGGTTCGAACGTAACCTATGTTCGAAAAAAAACTCAAAGGAGACCTTCTTTTAGAACTGAAAAATGAAGCAGACACGAAAGCCGAATCTTTCCAAAGCGTCTTGGAAGGAGTGGAGGAACGTTACCATTGTATGTAAAGACCTGGACGAAATAACAACTCCAGAAGAAATTTGCTCAGCACTGAAAAGGGAGTGTGGAATCCAAAGTCTGGAGACAACGAATGTCAAAAGTCTGCGAAAAACGCGTAGTGGCACACAAATAGCACTTGTATGCATGCGCGCTCAAGATGCTAAGGCCGCACTCAAATTGGGAAAAATAAAGATTGGGTGGTCAATCTGTCGCCTTCGAGAATACTCGCCTATTCCCAGGCGTTATAAGTGTTTCCATTTAGGTCACATGGCTCGTAAATGTTGCAGTTTGACAGACAGATCTTCCCTATGCACGCGTTGTGGAACTGCAGGACACTTAGCAAGGTCGTGCACTAACGTTCCGAGCTGTATGCTCTGCAAAGGGGAGCACTCTGTATTGAGCACGACTTGCCCAAAGTACCTCGAGATGATGAAGTCTCTAAGTAAATGAAGATACTCCAGCTGAATCTAAACCATTGCGCAGCAGCACAAGATCTGCTAGATCAGACAATCATAGAAGAGAACATTAATGTCGCCATACTAAGTGAGCAATACTCCCAGCGTCCGGAAAGAACATGGATTGCAGACAAATCTGGCAAGGCAGCAATATGGTCCTGTAAAGGGCAACCTTTTAAGACCTGCTCCAGAGAAAAACATAATTGCTTCACATGGGCGAATATTCAGGGCATTTATTTTGTAAGTTGCTACGCTCGTCCCAGCGCAGCAATCGCAGAATTCGAGGATTTCCTCTTAAGGCTATCTTTAGAAACCAGAGGCAAAACACCTATTATAATAGCGGGTGATTTTGATGCTTGGTCAAGTGCATGGGGCGGCAGATGTACAAATCACCGCGGGCGGCTAAATCATGAATTTCTGAGTCAAACGCACTTAACAATAATGAACACCGGAACTCGAAACACTTACCAAAAAGGCAATAAAGGATTCATAATTGACATTATGTTTGCAAACGATTCGCTGAGCAGGCACATTAAGTGGGCGGTGTCTGACATATACACAAACAGTGATCATATGGCAATTATAGCGCAAATCTCGTACTCCCGAGATCAAGAACTTTTTAGCAGAAACCCCTAACGAAAGCGAAGCTGGAAACAACAAGAATTCGACCCAGACCTGTTTGAGCTAGTCTGGAGTGCATCAAAGGAATCAGGTGACGGCGCCGCTCACCTGGTATCAGCAGTTCGAAAAGAACTGGTCGCAGCATGCGATGCAACAATGCGTAGAACGTCACATCACAACAAGCGACGGCCTGTATATTGGTGGAATGAGGAAATTTCCACGCTGAGAAAGCTCTCTCACTCAACTAGACGGCGTCTACAGTGTAACCGGGGTGAAACGAACGAAAACCACCTTAGGGAAGAATTTAAAAATCACAAGAAGCTCCTGAAGTCGGCAATTACCCGTAGCAAATAATAGTGTTTTGAGAAGATGTGTAGAGAAAGCAATCATTGACCCTTGGGGTACTGCTTACAAAATATGTATGTCAAGATTTAAAAACAAGCAGCAGCAACCTAAAGATGCATCTTTTATGGGAAAGGTCGTCGAAACATTATTCCCGAAACACGACCGGATTTCATATGCCAAGCGACGAAACGAAGCTGCAGAGTGACACCCGCTTGTCACGGAAGACGAACTGTTGGCAATAGCAAAGAAAATCAAAAACGCCAAAGCACCTGGGTTGGATGGCATACCAAACAGAGCTCTGAAGGAAGCCATAAGCTCAAAACCTCGAGTTTTCACTAAAATGAACAACGCTAGTATAAAGGAAGAGGTATTCCCTGACTTTTGGAAGCTACAACGTTTGGTTCTGCTCCGTCATCGTACCGACCACTGTGTATGCTCGACACAATGGGTAAAGTGTACGAAAGTATAATACGTAACCGCTTGGAGTTTGCAATCCAAAAAGCCGGCGGATTATCAGAGAGACAATACGGCTTTAAAAAAAAGAGATCCACTATTGACGCACTACGAGAAGTCGTCGATACTGCGAAATGTGCAGTAAGTGGCAGAAAATGGAAAGGTGGCACAAAAAAGTACTATGCGCATTACCCTGGATGTCAAGAATGCTTTCAACTCGGCAAAATGGGCAGATATAATTAAATCCCTGGATGAAGTACGGGCTCCTGAATACCTCATAAACATAATAATGAGTTATTTTAAAAACAGAAGGCTGATTTTTGATACGGACGAAGGCACCAAGAGCTTCTCTATCTCGAGTGGAGTACCCCAAGGGTCAGTGTTAGGCCCACTATTATGGAACCTTATGTATGACGGGGTGCTAAGAAGACAGCAACCAGCAGACGTTAAACTAATTGCTTATGCGGATGATTTCATGGTCGTAGCAGTCGCCAAACAATTAGCCGACCTGAGTAATAAATATATGTAGTATAATGAGTGCTTAAATAGTCTACGCCAATGGTTCTCTTCTATGAGTCTGAAACTGGCGGAGGAAAAAACAGAAGTTTTACTCATAAGCACTAGGAAGATAGAAGAACGAATAGAGCTCACTATAGGGGAGTGCGAGATTACCTCGCAGCCGCAACTGACGTATTTGGGAGTAATATTGGATTCCAAATTAAAATTTAAAAAACACCTGGAGTATTCTTCCGCGAAGGCAAACAAAATTTATAATGCCATATCGAGAATGATTACCAATAGAGGCTGTCTGCGTTCCAGCCGGCGATTCTTAATAGCGAAAGCAAGGAGTTCCGTAATACTGTATGCGGCACCAGTATGGATACAGGCAATGGATATAAAAGCGTATGCTAAACAAATAATTGCTGTGCATAGGCTTTCTGCAATTCGAGTAATAAGTGCTTTCCGGACTATATCATCCGACGCTCCTGAAGTATTAGCCAGCATGCCGCCTATTGACATCCAGGGAGACAAACTCGAGCGTTTATATCAGCTATCAACGCCTAAAACAGTATCGGCAAGGAAATAAGAGAGAAACAAAAGCACTGAAATGTGGCAGGAGCGGTGGAATTCCTCATCCAAAGGGCGATGGACTCACCGACTTATACCAGACATCCACTCATGGATAGACAGACGACATGGGGACCTAGACTTTCATCTGACCCAAATACTTAGTGGACACGGATGCTTTAGAAGCTATCTTTTCAGATTCCACAACGACATTAGTCTGAACTGTCCGACGTGTGCAGAGTACATAGAAGATTCTGAACATGTATTTTTTTATTGCCCTCAATTTTCGAATACAAGGGAAAAGCTAAACACCACACTCGGTGGTAGTTTTACGGTCGATAATTTAACGACACTCATGTGTCAATCGACTGATAAATGGAAAGCTGTCAGCGAAGCGTCAGCTTTCATAATAACCAAACTGAGATCTCTTCAACAGACTAGGCATCCGTCAAAAAAAAAAACATATGTGCGAATGGAAATTGTGGCAATTTGAAATAACCATACACATAATGTTTGTAAATTTGTTTACACACAACAAAAAATAAGCAAATAAGTAAATTTATTTGTTTTAAATTATCAATTGTTATTAAAAATGATATAAAAGAGCTATTTTATGCTTTTATTTGTAAAATTCAATCAGGTTTGTTAGATCTTTGAATAATTTTACATTTTATATATTAGTGGCATCACTCCTCTCTACTGTCAACTCTACTGTCGTCGGCAAATTTAAGTATATTTTGAAGTTAGCGAGAGCGACAAATGACGGCCTGTAGTCGTGTTGTCTTGCAGCTGTCTAAATAACTGTGTTCTTAAGAACGTGTGTATTTTAATATTTGACAGATGTCGCTTGCAGTCTGTCGCGCTCTATGTGTTCAGCACTTCAATGTGTCGAAGAACTGACGCGACGACAAAACATCACAACATTGTGTTGTTGGCAAAAAATCCGAGCTGTATTGAAATAAGCAAACGAACGGCCACAGATTGTCACCGCTTGCCTTGCCGCTGTAACAGCTTCGCCTACCTGCCAGCGTAAATATGTATGTTTATGTATGAACTTGCATACATATCGACGCAGATGTTTCTGAGCCGCTGAAAAATATTTTAGATTTGGAAAATATTTTAAATGAGCAAGAACTATGTTGCGGGTCTCCGGGGTTGACAGTTTTCCCTTCTAGAAGAAGCATCAGAAATTGTTCAATTTTTAGACAGGGAATGGGAAGCCAACTTATTGCAGTGTAAGAGCGCCTCAAAATAAGCCTTTTTATACTCTCGCAACAAAGTTGCTAAGGAGAGTATTATAGTTTTGTTCACATAACGGTTGTGTGTAAGTCCTAAAACTAAAAGAGTCAGATATAGGGTTATATATACCAAAAGATCAGGGTGACGAGTAGAGTTGAAATCCGGATGTCTGTCCGTCCGTCCGTCCGTGCAAGCTGTAACTTGAGTAAAAATTGAGATATCATAATGAAACTTGGTACACGTATTTCTTGGCTCCATAAGAAGGTTAAGTTCGAAGATGGGCAAAATCGGCTCACTGCCACGCCCACAAAATGGCGAAAACCGAAAACCTATAAAGTGTCATAACTAAGTCATAAAAGAAGATATTAAAGTGATTTGGCACAATGGATCGCATTAGGGAGGGGCATATTTGGATGTAATTTTTTTGGAAAAGTGGGCGTGGCCCCGCCCCCTACTAAGTTTTGTGTACATATCTCGGAAACCACTATAGCTATGTCAACCAAGCTCTATAGAGTCGTTTCCTTCAGGCATTTCCATATACAGTTCAAAAATGGAATAAATCGGATAATAACCACGCCCACCTCCCATACAGAGGTTATGTTGAAAATCCCTAAAAGTGCGTTAACCGACTCACAAAAAACGTCAGAAACACTAAATTTTACGGAAGAAATGGCAGAAGGAAGCTGCACCCAGGCTTTTTTTAAAAATTGAAAATGGGCGTGGCGTCGCCCACTTATGGACCAAAAACCATATCTCAGGAACTACTCCACCGATTTCAATAAAATTCGGTATATAATATTTTCTTAACACCTTGGGTGAAATCGGTTTTCAATCACGTCTTCTTCCAATATAACGCTATTTTGAATTCCATCTGATGCCTTCTCTGTATAATATATATATTAGGAACCAATGATGATAGCGGAATAAAACTTTACACAAATACGGTATTTGAAAAATATGTAAATGACGTATAATGAAATCTCGATTATCACTTTATCATGCGAGAGTATAAAATGTTCGGTAACACCCAAACTTAGCCCTTCCTTACTTGTTAGCTTTTGCCATCGTCGCGAAAAGACCCTTGTGGGCAAAGGCATGTTCGGGGAGAAGTGGTTATTAAGAATTTTTCGCCTTTGCCTGTTGTAATCGTTGTGTGTGTTTCTACAAATTGGACTATTTGGCTGCCATATTGACTTGTGACGCTGCTGATGCTTTTTGAGACGATTATTGTTTTTGTAGAACAATGTTTGTAGTTTTTGTGGGTGACATATTTACATGTGTATGTAGAATTGTGCATACATTATGCCTTCGGCAATGTCATACACACATATGTACATTAGGGTGATTCAATTTTTTTTTTTTTTTTTCAATTGGTACTTGCAAAAATAGGTTCCTAGACACCTCTAAGAAAGCCTCTCCAAATATGAGTTTTTAATTGTAACGGGAAGGTCCTCCGCCTAACGGTTTTCTATTTTTTCTTATTATCAGATAGAAAAATTTATATCTCGCTTTCAACTACTTGAAAAAATATCTTGTTAATTAGGTTTTGTAGGAAATTGAATGTTCTAAAATATGGTCTCTTATGATTTTTTCGTAAACCCAACCGTTTAAAAGATATTAACGGTTGGAATTTGACTATTTTTGGAAACATTTTTTATTTCTTATGAATTTTATAACTCAATGAAAAAAAATTATTATGAATTGATTTTTAGAGAGGTTTTCTTAGAGGTTTATAGGAACCTATTTTTCAGAGTACCAAACAAAAAAAAAATTTTTTTTTTGATCCACCCTAATATGCATTGATGTTTGACGATGAATATCTCGTAAACGCTTAACTTAATCGAAATATCATAGTAGACCATTTTTATAGAGCAGTAAATTTCCTACAAAACTGTGAGTTTCATCATTCATAATAATTTTTTTTCATTGAGTTATAAAATTAATAAGAAATAAAGAATTTTTCCAAAAATAGTCAAATTGCAACCGTTAATATCTTTTAAACGGTTGGGTGTACGAAAAAATCATAAGAGACCATATTTTAGAGCATTCAAGTTCCTACAAAACCTAATTAACAAGATATTTTTTCAAGTAGTTGGAAGCGAGATATAAATTTTTCTATCTGATAATAAGAAAAAATAGAAAACCGTTAAGCGGAGGACCTTCCCGTTACAATTAAAAACTCATATTTGGAGAGGCTTTCTTAGAGGTGTCTAGGAACCTATTTTTGCGAGTACCAATTGAAAAAAAAAAATTTTTTCAATCACCCTAATGTACATATACAGCAGTGCGCGTACATTATATTACTGATAAGCGATAATGTATAGATTTGAATTGCACTTACATCTGTACATATATATATTTTTTTTTAAGAAGAGGAAGCATCGAAAGCCTGGACCCCATGTCAGTTTTGAACTTTAATCCGAACTAAACCTCCTACCGTCATGTGCCGTTCCCCCCGGTACCACCGTCAAGTATTACGTCGGGAGGATGGTTGAGTGACACTCATGCGTACGTGATGGTCACAATGCATTCAGTTACAAGTTGCATTTACTTGGCCCCACCTCTGTTGGTCTGATAACCCCCCTCGTACCTTGTTCGTCGCCAACCCTTCCCGTCACGTCAATGTTTGTGTGTTTGAGTCGTGGTTGTCCGTTACATTTGTCGGCTCTCTTCCCCGCCGCTGTTCGCTGGCACGTTGGGATTTCATAACCCTGGCTGCAGCTTCGCAAGCAGCTTTCCATTTCTCTAACGATTCGACCATTTGGCTTACCAAGTTATCGGGAGTTGAGTCTACACCGAACGCATTTTTTAATTGTTGCCTCTCATAATTATATTTTGGGCAATAGAAAAATGTGTGTTCCACATTTTCGACGGTATCGCCTCCGCAATAATCACATGTGTCGTTATTTTATGAATCTCCTTGGCCAAGAGGTCTAAAGGGTGTAAGCCTGCAATAACTAGGGCAGCATCTTCCGATACTGTGCGGAACGCAGAACATACTCTTAGCGCGCAAGTGGCATATATCGAAAAAAGGCTCGGCGATGTGATTTTACCTCTAGGGCTTTTCCCCATATCTGGACGCCAAACAGCGCGACTGACTTTAGTACACCAGCTAATAGTCGTATTTTGCTTTGGGCCACGGGTATTGAGCATTAACCGGGTCAAGGCTCTGCACACTTTTGTAGCTTTTTCGCCTGTGTACGCTACATGTTCCTTAAAGGATATCCTTGCATCAAGTATGATTCCCAAGTATTTAATTGCCGGTTGTGTCGTGATGCTTACACCCTTTGTATTGAACGTGGCAACTTCACGGACTTTTCTGCCAGTAATGAGTACCGCTTAGGTCTTGCTCTCCGCTAGGTTCAGTCTGTTAGTTTCGAGCCAACCGCTTATCAACTCTATTGTTCTGTTGGTTATCGAAACTATATCGTTTATGTGTTTTGCTATAACCACAACAGCGATATCGTCTGCGAACCCAATAATATGAACGTTTTTGGGTACTTTCAGTCGCAGTACTCCATCGTACATGACGTTCCATAGTAGCGGCCCAAGAACAGAACCTTGGGGTACTCCACCAGAGACTTTATATTTTTTAGAGCCTTCGCTTGTGTTGTAGCTCAAAGTTCTATCCTCGAAATAGCTTACTATTATGTTATATAGGTATAGAGGCACGGAGAAGCTTTTTAGTGCCCTCAATATACTGTGCCAGGATGCCGAGTTAATGGTATTCTTTACATCCAGGGTTACAACCATACAGTACTGTATTGTGCCTCCTTTCCATCTTTTCCCACTTATAGCCTGTTCTGCCAGGGTCTTTACTAGATTTACAGCTGCAATTGTGGATCTTGCCTTTCTGAATCCGAATTGGTTCGGTGATAACCCAACCCCATCGTCGATTGCCTTATTTAGCCGTTGATATATGATCCGCTCCAGAATCTTTCCAGCGGAGTCTAACATGCAAAGGGGCCAGAAGTGGGATGGTTCGGTCATTGGTTTCTTAGGTTTCGGCAATAATATCAGGTTTTGTCTTTTCCATATGGTGGGAAAGCGGCCTTCCTGGATACATGTATTATACATAGTTCGAAAGGGGTCTATGTTTTTAGCAATCGCTGTTTTTAGCACTATATTCGGAATTCCATCTGGTCCCGGGGCTTTAGCTGGGCTTAACCGTTTGCATGCTTCTCGGACTTCTTCATTGGAAACAGCCGGAATAACTTGGGTTTGTGGTACTCTCACGATCTCCTGATGGAGTGGGGGTTGGATAGGAAAGAGGACCGAAACTATTCTCTCAATTGTTGAGGGGGAGGTTGGCATTTGCCTGCCAGTGTGGAGTTTTCCCAGTTTACAGTTTTATAAGCGAGTCCCCAAGCGTTGTTTTCAACATCGTCGCACAATTTCAGGAAACATTCCTGTTTACTTTTTTTAACTGATTGTTTTAGTAATTTCCTTTTGTCCTTAAAGTGTTTTTGGAGAGCAATACAGCTCTTAATAGAGCTCATAATCGAGGAAGCAGCTTTGTTAGCCGACAACAAATTGTCGGTAAGAGTAGTTGGTCTGAACACTTCTTCAAAAAGGTCTGGGTCGAACGTTGTGGGTCGCCAGTTACTCCTTTTTAGGGCCGGTAAATGCTGTCGTTCGTGTGTGGTATTTATTTCGAATATAATTGCATAGTGATCGCTAAAAGAGTAGTGATCACTAATTTCCCAGTGAGATTTGCGAACCAAGCTAGAGTGTACAAACGTTAGGTCTATCACCGATTGTCTGCCTCCTTTGTTAAATGTGCATTGGTTGCCAGCATTTAACAGCTCCAGACCAAGAGAAGCAAAAGCTTCTAGTAAGGTTTTTCCTCTGCTGTTGGTTCTTTTGCATCCCCACTCGATAGCCCAGCCATTAAAGTCACCAGCTATTATAACTTTCGTTTTGCATCTGGCATCGGCCACTAGGTTGTCAATAATACGACGATATTCTTCGTCGCTGAGACTAGGGGGTAAGTAGCAGCTATATATATTAATATTATTAGTTGTTGTTCGTACAAAACCATCAGAACAGAAGGGTGCTTCCAGTTGGGTTACATTTCCATATAGCCGCTTTATTTCGGGTATCACTTATCCAGGTTACGCCATGTCCGATTTTATATGGTTCACTTAGTAGTAGAACCACATCAATTTTCTTTTCGGCAACTGACTGTTTTAATAGGTCATGAGCCGCTTGACTGTGGTTTGCGTTCAGTTGTAAAAACCTCATGTTACCTGCTGAGCTGCCTTCTTTTATATTGGGCACCTGACGCTTCCTGTAAAGTGATCGATTTCCTTTGAACCGGCTTTTAAGCAGAGCAAACATTTCTGCTTGTTGTTGCAGTCCTTTGCCTAGTGCTCCCCTTCGCCGCATCTTCTACAGAGTCTGGACCTGTCCTCATTTGTGCAGGTTTTTGCTGTGTGTGGATGTCTGTATTCTCGAAAACGGCAATTTACCCATCCAACTTTCAGCTTTCTGGTCAGTAGAAGCTGTCTAGCTGCCTCAACCGGGAGCTTAATGAGAGCTGTTTGGGTGTCTCCATAGGACTTTCTTAAGTTCTTAATTGTTGAGATCGTCAGTTCAGGGTTACCTAATTATCTCTGTAGGGCGTAAAGAACTTCTTCCTTGCTTGTAACTTCATCAAGGTCTTTGCACTCCAGTAGAGTCTCCTGGGTCAGAAGTTTAACGTGGGCTTGATCCCCTAGAAACTTCTTCATGTTCTCCTGGGAGTCGGTTGGGATCGCAGTCCCGCTTAGCTGTAGCAACATTTCACCGTTTTGCGTTTTACGTATCTTAGTGACGTTATTTCCGAATCCGCTAAGTGTTGAATCGGACTTGATTTTTCTTAGGATCTCCGCATAGGAAAGATCCCCATTTTTTGAAATTAATATCGGTTGTGGTTTTGTTTTTGGTAATTTTGCTGGCTTCTGGTTGGCTTTCTTAGCTACTACATTCCACTGTTCCTCCATTGGATTATTTGTTGTTGCCTTTTAATCCGGTCCTTTCGCTGGCTGCGTGCTTAATGTGCTTGGTGTTGGCGACTTTTCCTTGGCTTCAAACATTTGAGAACTTATTATTGATCGTTTGAACTGACCAATTAAACTTGTTCTTGCTCGGGTTATTGGCGAATTGATGCATGACCGTTTGTTTTGTTGTAAGGTCTGCTCCTCCACCAATGGTTCTTCAGTGAGTGTACTGCGACCTCTTTTCGTCTGGGCAATTGGATGGATAGCCGACTCTCTAACCTCTGCTACTGCTTGTTTTTGCAGTTGCGAGATCTGGTCGATTATGTTACGCATGTATTGGTTAACATGCCTTTGGTTTTGGTCATGGGTGAGCGCGATTAGCTCTTTTATTAGTATACCCAGATCAATAAGTGCGCTCTCTCCTTCGCTCACACTTATTGCATTTTCGCTGCTGGTGGTGCCTTGTGTTGGCAGATCGGCTGCGCTAGCCTTTTTAGTTATCATTGTGACGCTATTTAATTCAGTCACATTGTGCGAGACAGTGTTTGTTGGAGTCACTTCTTATGTAGTTGGTGTAGCAACTTTTAGCATCTGACCGCATTGTCGATCAGGTGATCGGGGGGTCTTATTGCTCCTTGTGAACGGACTATGTTCCTCCTTTTTACCAGTAATGGTATATGCTGCTTTAGGTTTAGCCAACATTTCCTCAGCTATTCCTATAGCAGTCCACTAATGCAGCTGTTACTCGTAAATTCCTCAAGGTGTAATCCCCAGAAATTTCTTTTTGTGTGGATTGTGGGTTGTGGGATCCAAGTAGGTGTGTAAAGGGAGAGCTAAGAAAATGCGCTCTTCGCGATTTCCCTTTTGTGCGAACCTTCTCCCAAATAAATAGATATTTATTAAGTGTTTTAACACTCACCGCTTTTATAGCTTTTTTATGCTCTGATTTTTGTTTTCCTTGAGTTGTTGTGGACACTGTGTGTATTTCCGCGCGCTTAGGAACTAATTTTGTTTATTTCCTATCGAACTTGGTGCCATAAGCGGAGCACCAAAAAAACACGTATTTTCACTAACTTCAATAACTCATTGGTAACGCTTAGGAACTAATTTTGAATTATTTCCATCTGTACATATGTATGTACTTATGTGCTGATAGATGTATATGAAAATTTAAATGATGAAATGTGCTTTACATATAATATTGTTGTAATATATTAAGTTTTTTAAGGCATTATAATAGTATCCCATATACACTCATCAGAAAAATTATCCGTACACCTCGTGAAATTTGTGATCAAATAACTCATTATGTATAAAAATTATATACAAAAGTGTTTTTTAGTATTTCTACTACACTTTCCATACGTTTTTTTTTTTAGAAATATACTTTAGAAGCACATTCCCAGAACAAAAACAAAAAAACTCACTTATATTAAAGGGAAAAGGTATCCGCAACACATCATAACGGGGTATTGTAATATGGTGACAAATACTTTATAATATGGTGACAAATACATTCACTTAAGCGCTTATATTGTAGTGTATAATTGTTATCGCTTTGAACAGTTCACTTTAAAATTATTAAAATTTTGTTTGTGTTTTATTCAGCGAAAGCAAGTTTTATACTTTTGGCATTAAAGGAAAAAAGTCTGGCGGTGTATGGCAGCAGGAGGAGCCGACAAACTTGTTTTTATAGATTCAATAATGGATCAATTCGGCTATTTATGCATTTTTAAAAGTAATTTAAAGGATATTGCTCAGCAGTTGGGGCCTGGTGATGATTTTTGGTTTCAACAGGATAATGATCCAAAGCGCACGGCACACAATGTAACGCTTTGGTTGCTCTATGTATTAAAAAATCAATTGCGCTCACCACCTCAATCTCCAGACCGTTATCCCATCGAGCATTTGTGGGATTTACTAGAGCGCGGAATCCGCAAAAACACCATAACCTCCAGAGAAGTGCTCAAAAATGTGATCATGGACGAATGGGCCAAAATTACAAACCATGTCACATCCAAACTGGTTCATTCAATGCCACAACGACTTGCCGAGGTCCTAAAACGTAAGAGCTACCCACCAGTTACTAAGATATTGAATTTTCACAAAATAATTTAACAAGATGTAATTAATTTCAAATTGAGATTTTTTGTTTCTCTTTTCAAAAAAAATGTTTAAAGTGTATGTCTAAAAAAAACTTATGGAAAGTGTAGTGAAAATACTAAATAAAACTTTTGTATATTATTTTTATACAAAGAGTTATTTGATCACAAATTTCTCAGTTTATTGTTTTCATATCGAGGTGTACGGATAATTTTTCTGGCGAGTCTATATGTAAATGTATATTCATTTATTAAATTATGTTTGTTGCGTCAAGCGACTTATACGAATATATGTTCAATTTAAAATTAAAATAAACAAGTAAGGAAGGGCTAAGTTCGGGTGTCACCGAACATTTTATACTCTCGCATGGTAAAGTGATAATCGAGATTTCATAATACGTCATTTACATATTTTTCAAATACCGTATTTTTGTAAAGTTTTATTCCGCTATCATCATTGGTTCCTAATGTTTATACTCGTATTATACAGAGAAGGCATCAGATGGAATTCAAAATAGCTTTATATTGAAGAAGGCGTGGTTGCGAACCGATTTCACCCATATTTCGTACATGTCATCAGGGTGTTAAGAAAATATTATATACCGAATTTCATTGAAATCGGTCTAGTAGCTCCTGAGATATGGTTCTTGGTCCATAAGTGGGCGGCGCCACGCCCATTTTCAATTTTAAAAAAAAGCCTGGGTGCAGCTTCCTTCTGCCACTTCCTGCGTAAAATTTAGTGTTTCTGACGTTTTTTGTTAGTCGGTTATCGCACTTTTAGTGATTTTGAACATAACCTTTGTATGGGAGGTGGGCGTGGTTATTATCCGATTTCTTCCATTTTTGAACTGTACATGGAAATGCCTGAAGGAAACGACTCTGTAGACTTTGGTTGACATAGCTATAGTAGTTTCCCGAGATATGTACAAAAAACTTAGTAGGGGGCGGGGCCACGCCCACTTTTCCAAAACAATTGCGTCCAAATATGCCCCTCCCTAATGCGATCCTTTGTGCCAAATTTCACTTTAATATCTTTATTTATGGCTTAGTTATGACACTTTATAGGTTTTCGGTTTCCGCCATTTTGTGGGCGTGGCAGTGGGCCGATTTTGCCCTTCTTCGAACTTAACCTTCTTATGGAGCCAATACGTGTACCAAGTTTCATCATGATATCTCAATTTTTACTCAAGTTACAGCTTGCACGGACGGACAGACGGACGGACAGACAGACATCCGGATTTCGACTCTACTCGTCGCCCTGATCACTTTGGTATATATAACCCTATATCTGACTCTTTTAGTTTTAGGACTTACAAACAACCGTTATGTGAACAAAACTATAATACTCTCGTTAGCAACATTGTTGCGAGAGTATAAATATGAAATTAGAATTAATTACTTTTTTTGAAATGCATGTTATATTCGAATTATACTTTCATTGTACTTACCCTAATAATATTAAATATACTTACCTTAATCTATTACTTTAAGTTAACGAAATGAATTATACTTACCTCCTTTTTGTACATACATACATACTAACATTCCAACTGTTTTTTCCCGTTAGCTTTAAGATTTAGGCTAAGTCATCTAGTTGCTGAAATAAAGAAAGGAATTGTAATTAGACCGGAATCAAGATCGCAATTGGTTGAATTTTAATTCAAGTGAATTCACGTGTCCCGACAATTTGTTTTATCTCAAAAACTCTTGAGAATTTTCATGGCGCCCGAGCAGGGACATGAGCGTGATTAAAAAATTAAAATTACATATAGTACAAAAATATCTTTTCCGCAACCAATTGCCAAATTATCGTTTTCGGTTTTCGGTTTTCGGTTTTCACGGTTAAGTGAAGTGACAAGCGAAGAAACCAAGTTAAAAAAAAAAAATATTATAAAAAGGATTAAAAATCCATATATACAAACATATATTGTACACATACACATATTTGAAGTGCGTGCAGTGAAAACTTCCAACACAAAAATATATACCGACATACATATATAGTGCGTGCAGTGGAACCTATAAAAAAAAAAATAACAAAATATACATTTACATACATATATAATACGGATATAAGTGCAGTGGAAATCTGTGAAAAAATATATACATATATACATACATACTGTGTGAAATCGAGTGCTGAAATACTTACTCGTATACTTACCTCAGCCTAAAACAAAAAAAAATCAAAAGGAGAAAAATTGTGGAGTGTGTGCATAATATAAAGTGAAAAATTCACCAAAGCGAAGAATAACGAATTAAAATAAAAGGTGAATTATTTATGCGGAACAGTGGTGGGTGCAAAGAAAAGCTCTAAAGTTTTTGAAATACCAAAAATAATAATTACGAAAAAAAAAACAGTTTTATAAACTGTTTAAAGTGCCGCAAAACTAAAAAACCGGTAAAAGCCTAAAAACCGGTAAAAACCAAAGTGCCGGTAAAAAGACGAACCGTTTTCATCCGTTGATATAATCACGTCGCTGCCTTCAACCTGCTGCTGCCGTCAATCTGTTGCTGCTGCCGTCGCTCCGCTGCTGCCATCACGTCGCTGCCTTCAACCCGCTGCTGCCGTCAATCTGTTGCTGCTGCCGTCGCTCCGCTGCTGTTATAACTCCGCTGCTGCCATCACGTCGCTGCCTTCAACCTGCTACTGCCGTCAATCTGTTGCTGCTGCCATCACTCCAGTACTGGTGCCAAGCCACTGCTCCTATAATTCCGCTGGTGCCATCACTTCGTTGCTGCTGTCTATCCGCTGCTGCTTAAGTCGTCGTGGGAATGAGCTGCCGCTGCATCCTGTGCCAGAGGGACGTAAGCGCCGGCAAACAGCCGACGCACCAGGTAACGAGTGCGAATTATTGAAAGTGGTGCAAACAAAAAACAATAATAATAAAACTGCAAACGCACACTTTCAGTTTTTGGCTCTCCCTTTTCACATTACACGCTTATTTATCGTTTTCTACATATATTATATATCATACATATATGTACGTATTATATGTACATGTATTGAAGTGAATGTGAAGGGATTTTGGGACCGCGGATTCGCCTACATTAAGGTGTGACCTTTTTTTAAATCGCATAATTTTAAAATTTTAATTCGGTCAGTTTTTTCGCGTATTATCTCGGGTTTTCGCAAATTTAATTATTGGACAATATTTTTTCGCGTTAAATTTTCGACTGTGCTAGTGCTCATTTTGCATAACTCATCGGTTTGGCTTTCGTATACTTGGGAATCGATATTATTCTTTCTCGTTTTCGTAACCGATTCCAAATATATTTGTTGCCAACCTTTATTGCTATTGGTTTGGCTTTCGTATATTTGGTAATCGATATATATATATTTTTTCGTTTTCGTTATCGATTTTTAATATATCTGTTGCCAACCTTTGTAGTTTTTTTTTCCGGAAACTCAATTTAAACACGCAAAATGAGCAAGCCAAAACCAACTATCGCCAACCTCTCTCCAAGTAAGGAGTTAATCGACTTAAAGTCATTAAAGCGTCAAAGGACGGTGGCAAAAAATAGTATTTTGCGAATAAAGACGGGCCTTTTAGAAAAAACCATGTCGTTAGATCCAATTGAATTGGAATGTCGGCTCGACATATTAAATTCACATAGCGAAAAGCTAATGAAATGCCAATCTAAAATTGAAGAGATTGATGAAGACGACATGGCCCGAGGGGAGTTAGAGGACATAATTGTTGAAACGAAATCAATAATTAAAAATATTTTAGCCAAAAATAGAACGTCAATTGCCGAAACATCTTTTGTAGCTTCTCACAGCTCAAGGCTCCCTAAAATGAATTTGCCGAAATTCAAGGGAGAATATTCAGAATTCAAAAATTTTATGAGTTTGTTCGAGAGCTTGGTTCACAATGATCCAAATATCCCAGATATAGAAAAATTTAACCATTTGGTAAATTGTCTATCTGGAGAGGCTTTGGGAACAGTTAAAGCGTTTCAGATGTCGGATGAAAATTACCCGAAAGCGTTGGCAAGCCTCAAAAAGGTCTATGATAACAAATGCTTGATATTTTTCAATACAATATCTAAACTTTTTGAGCTACCAACCATCCCAAAGCCATCCGCGCCTTCATTGCGATCAATGATTGATGAAGTGTCTGCCGTTTACGACTCTTTGATATCTCTGGGCGATGAGAAGCAAATAACAAACGCCATTATAATACATATAGTTATGACAAAGGTTGACTCTGTCACCCGATCCAAGTGGGAAGAGCAACTTGACTACGATCACTTACCATTATGGAAGGATTGCGAAGCAACTTTAAATAGAAGATTTCAGCAGTTAGCAGCGGAAGGTGCATCCTGTTCGAGGACGAAATCCGGATCCACAACCAGCATGAGCCACATGAAGCAGCAACACATGGACAGGACAAAATCTGCTTTATTTGCTGCAGATGCAAAGCAGCCGACTTGTCAAAAATGCAAGTCAAAGGAACACCCTTTAGCTGCCTGCCCCACTTTCAAGGCGCTTCCTGTACAACAGCGGTTCGAGTTGAAATCGGTGCCCTTATGCATAAATTGCTTGCGTAATGGGCATACGGTATCCAAATGCAGAGCGGATCGATGTCGTGTATGCAATCGATCGCATCACACATTGTTGCACCAGTACCCGGTTTCCTTCCCCGCTGCATCTCATCCGCAACCATCAACCACACATGCCATGCATACAACGAGTATGCCGGATCGAGTAATGTTGGCGACTGCTGTTATTCAAGTGAGGACCAGTTATGGTGAATACCTGCCTGCGAGAGCGTTACTGGACTCAGGCTCCCAAGTCAACTTTATGACGGAGGACTTGGCACAAAAGTTGCGGATTCGTCGCCAACACAAAACGTTAAACATAATAGGAATTGGAAATTCCAACACGAAAGTGGGGACAAAATTAAGCGCGTTTGTTAAGTCGCGGGTAAATAATTACCAATTTTTGGCGGAATTCTGGATAATGCGTTGCATTTCGGCTAATCATCCAGACCATAACATAGATGTTAGTGGCTGGAAAATTCCGCACAATATTAAATTGGTGGATCCAGAATTCCATAAATCAAAAAAGAGTGATATCTTATTGGGTGCAGAAACCTTTTTCGATCTGTTAGCGGTTGGCCAAATTAAAAGTGGCCCTAATCACCCAACGCTACAGAAAACCCTTTTAGGGTGGGTTGTGTCTGGCAAATATGCCAGCAATCTTAGTCCTCCTCCTTCTGCAACTAGCACATTATGGCAATCTGAAGATGACTTAACGTCAATTAATTCATTGGTCCAAAATTTTTGGGCTTTAGAAGAATTACCTTCAGAAACAAATGGCATCAAATTCATACAAGGGGAAAAAGAGTGTGAAAATTTTTTCGTGAAAACAATTCAAGTATTGCCTTCAGGACGGCTTCAAGTCAGAGTGCCATTTAAGGCTGACCGTAAGTTACTCGGTCACTCTTATGAAACCGCTGTTCGGCGGTTTCAGGCCCTGGAGAGAAGAACGTTGAAAGATCCAGAACTTCGTAAAATGTATCTGGACTTTATGAAAGAATATAGAGCGTTGGGTCACATGAGCCCAACGAACAATAAGATCCCGAGTGAGCCACACTACTTCATTACGCATCAATGCGTTTTAAGGAACGAGAGCACAACAACCAAATTACGTGTTGTATTTGATGCACTAACAGCGGACATTACTAAAATGTACCGTCAAATAATTATGCATGAAGAAGACAGAAATTGTCAGCTTATTGTGTGGAGAGAGCATCCTTCTGAGCAAATTCAAATTTTTCGACTTAACACCGTTACTTATGGCACTGCGCCTGCACCATTTCTCGCAACACGGTGTTTACAAATGCTCAGCGATGCTAATACAACTAAATACCCACTCGGTTCATTGGCCATTAAAAGAGACTTTTATGTCGATGACTTATTGACAGGATCTGAAAATTTTGAGTCTCTAGTTCTTATAAGAAGTGAAGTAATTAAAATATTAAACTCGGCAGAATTCACTTTAACAAAGTGGTTTTCGAACCACCCTAAATTTTTCGACAGTGATTGCACTGAAAAGTCATTAAGTTTCAATGACAAAAATTCAACTAAAACACTAGGAATCCACTGGTTGCCGAAAGAGGATTTGTTTCGATTTGTTTTGGATGCCAACTTTAATGATCTGCGAGCCACTAAACGGAACATATTGTCAGTCTCCGCTCGCCTTTTCGATCCTCTTGGATTATTAGCCCCACTAGTTACCAAAGCAAAAATCTTATTGCAAGAGCTTTGGATTCAAAAACTAGATTGGGATGAGTCGATTCCATTGCGCCTCAACACTCGCTGGCAGAATTTCAAAGCCAACCTACTGCAGCTCTCGTCAATTAGCATTCCTCGGTATGTAAACTTAGAGTCGACTGCTACATGCCAAATCCATGGCTTCTCCGACGCTTCAAAAAGAACGTACGGATGCTGCATATACATACGAAGCCAATCTGCTAGTGGTGTCAAATGTATGCTGCTTACTGCAAAGTCTAGAGTGGCTCCGCTGAAGACCAAGTCTCTTCCGCGTCTCGAGCTCTCGGCAGCACATCTTCTTGCCAAATTATGGTCATGAGTTGCACCAATGTTGAGTCGACGATTCGAGAAAATTACATTTTGGACAGACTCTGAAATTGTATTGCACTGGGTAAAAACGCATCCATCTTCATTACAAACCTTTGTCGCAAATAGAGTGTCCGAAATCCAAGATTTGACTGACAATGTACAGTGGCGACATGTGCCAACGAAACAAAATCCTGCGGATCAAGTGTCTCGGGGTTGTACCGTGGACGAATTGAATAATTCAATATGGTTTGGCGGTCCACAGTTCCTCCTAGAAGACCCTGCATTATGGACAATTAATAACCTTTTCCAGCTCTCACCAGAAGACGAAGCATTAGAGAAGAAGAAAGCTACATTTACATTAATTTCGACTGCTGAGAAAAATTCAATATTGGACCTCATTGAAAAATTCTCTTCTCATAAAAAATTGCTTCGTGTGGTCGCATATATATTACGATGGATCAGACGACCACCAAAATCCTCCAGGGGACAAGATCTGACTTCAGAAGAGCTAAACTTGAGTTTTTTAAAAATTGTCCAGGTAACTCAACATTCTGAGTTTGCGAGCGAAATTCAAAAACTGACTAAAGGCACGACGCTACCCGCCAACTTGCAAAAACTCAACCCGTTTTTGGCATGAGTACTCGGATATGTCGCTGTCATTCAAATTAATCCGAGTAGGAGGTCGCCTATTAAATGCACCTCTCCCATACGATGCCAAATTTCCGCTTTTATTAAATAAAAGTTCGCACTTCGTTATAACGTATTCACGGTTCCTGCACATTCGAAATCACCACGCTGGGGCAAAAGCGTTGGTTGCGCTTCCAGAGAAGCTTGCAGTAGAACCGTAAGAAATTGTACACACTGCTTTCATTACAAGCCGAAGTTGCAAACCCAAATTATGGGAAATTTGCCAGTTGAAAGACTTCGAGCGTTACGATCCTTTCTGATATGTGGCGTAGATTTTTGTGGTCCCATATATACAACGTTAAAAATACGTGGCCGACCACCCGTAAAGTCTTATATAGCAGTTTTCGCTTGCTTCACTTCAAAGGCAGTACATTTAGAGCTAGTCTCGGACCTGTCTACTAATTCTTTTATTTTCGCCCTTAAAAGGTTCATTGGTCGCCGAGGGATGCCACAGAAAGTATTCAGCGACAACGCAACCAACTTTGTCGGCGCCGACCGCAAGCTGCGCGAGCTGAAGGAGGCGTTCCTAGCGCAAGCGCCAGAACTAATGGGGTTCGCAGCCGAAGAAGGATTCAGCTTCGGCTTTATACCACCCAGGGCGCCGCACTTCGGCGGATTATGGGAGGCGGCCGTGAAGTCCGCCAAGCATCTAATCGTTCGCGCACTCGGCAACGCCCTGCTAACGACGGAAGAGCTCTCAACGCTACTGGCCGAAGTGGAGGCCATTTTGAACTCGCGTCCCCTAACACCGTTGAGCCAGGACCCCAACGACGGAGAAGCACTAACTCCAGCACACCTTTTAATCGGTTGTCCTCTGCGAGCACTGCCCCCAGCACAAGTGCCAACGGACCCAATTCGTTGCTGCGAGAGATGGCAACTTGTTTGCTGTCTCAAGCAACAGTTTTGGCAACAGTGGTCCAAAATATATCTAACGAGCCTTCAGGAGCGCAACAAATGGCTCCACCCCAAACGCAACCTGCAGCCAGGCGATCTCGTCCTCGTTCACGAAGACAACGTGCCGCCGCAGCAGTGGGTAATCGGCCGCGTCGGCGCAACCGTCGAAGGCCAAGACGGCAAGGTACGAGTGGCAGACGTGGCAACCAAGGCGGGCACCATTAAGCGCCCAATTCATAAACTTGCACTACTGCCCATGGATGTTGAAGGATCCTGATCCTGCCAAGGTGGCCGGTGTTGCGTCAAGCGACTTATACGAATATATGTTCAATTTAAAATGAAAATAAAATATGAAATTAGAATTAATTACTTTTTTTGAAATGCATGTTATATTCGAATTATACTTTCATTGTACTTACCTTTATAATATTAAATATACTTACCTTAATCTATTACTTTAAGTTAACGAAATGAATTATACTTACCTCCTTTTTGTACTTACATACATACTAACATTCCAACTGTTTTTTCCCGTTAGCTTTAAGATTTAGGCTAAGTCATCTAGTTGCTGAAATAAAGAAAGGAATTGTAATTAGACCGGAATCAAGATCGCACGCGTTTTCTTTCGTTCGCTAATTTTTCGTCGCATATCGCAAGTTAAGCCACGGTGCAGGCAATTGGTTGAATTTTAATTCAAGTGAATTCATGTGTCCCGACAATTTGTTTTATCTCAAAAACTCTTGAGAATTTTCAATGTTATATTATCAAAAAAAAAGAAAATATTTAAAAAATAACTCTTTATTGCACATTAACTACAAATGTAGTTTTGAAAATAGCATAATTAATTTAAAATGTTATCAGTTTTTCATGTATTCATAAAAATACGCAAATCATATCAAGTGATATGAATGCATGCATAACAAGTAAGAAAGAGCTAAGTTCGGGTGTCACCGAACATTTTATACTCTCGCATGATAAAGTGATAATCGAGATTTCATTATACGTCATTTACATAATTTTCAAATACCGTATTTTTGTAAAGTTTTATTCCGCTATCATCACTGGTTCCTAATGTATATACTCGTATTATACAGAAAAGGCATCAGATGGAATTCAAAATAGCGTTATATTGGAAGAAGGGGTGGTTGTGAACCGATTTCATCCATATTTAGTACATGTCATCAGGGTGTTAAGAGTATATTATGTACCGAATTTCATTGAAATCGGTCTAGTAGTTCCTGAGATATGGTTTTTGGTCCATAAGTGGGCGACGCCACGCCCATTTTCAATTTTTGAAAAAAGCTTGGGTGCACCTTCCTTCTGCAATTTCTTCCGCAAAATTTAGTGTTTCTGACGTTTTTTGTTAGTCGGTTAACGCACTTTTAGTGATTTTCAACGTAACCTTTGTATGGGAGGAGGGCGTGGTTATTATTCGATTTCTTCCATTTTTGAACTGTATATGGAAATGCCTGAAGAAAACGACTCTGTAGAGTTTGGTTGACATAGCTATAGTAGTTTCCGAGATATGTACAAAAAACTTAGTAGGGGGCGGGGCCACGCCCACTTTTCTAAAAAAATTGCGTCCAAATATGCCCCTCCCTAATGCGATCCTTTGTGCCAAACTTCACTTTAATACCTTAATTAATGGCTTAGTTATGACACTTTATAGGTTTTCGGTTTCCGCCATTTTGTGGGCGTGGCAGTGGGCCGATTTTGCCCATCTTCGAACTTAACCTTCCTATGGAGCCAAGGAATACGTGTACCAAGTTTCATCATGATATCTCAATTTCTACTCAAGTTACAGCTTGCACGGACGGACGGACGGACAGACAGACATCCGGATTTCGACTCTACTCGTCACCCTGATCACTTTGGTATATGTATATAACCCTATATCTGACTCATTTAGTTTTAGGACTTACAAACAACCGTTATGTGAACAAAACTATAATACTCTCCTTAGCAACATTGTTGCGAGAGTATAAAAATATAAGCAAAAGGCCAACATACGTCTGTAATAGCAATGTAAGTACATACATGTATGTATATGTCCGAGCATAATTTTCTCCGAATGCTCAGCTCTGTCAAAATTTCTTCTTTACCGGTAGTAATCGATTGTCGTTTTTTATATTTTGTAAGCAACTCAAACACAAAAAAGTTAAATATTAATCAATTTAACACAAATTTCGTAAATATCCTGGAACAATGTCGACACATGTATTAATTTTTATTGGTAATTATGCTTTTTATACTCTCGCAACAAAGTTGCTAAGGAGAGTATTATAATTTTGTTCACATAACGGTTGTTTGTAAGTCCTAAAACTAAAAGAGTCAGAAATAGGGTTATATATACCAAAGTGATTAGGGTGACGAGTAGAGTTGAAATCCGGATGTCTGTCTGTCCGTCCGTGCAAGCTGTAACTTGAGTAAAAATTGAGATATCATGATGAAACTTGGTACACGTATTTCTCGGCACCATAAGAAGGGTAAGTTCGAAGATGGGCTAAATCGGCCCACAGCCACGCCCACAAAATGGCGGAAACCGAAAACATATAAAGTGTCATAACTAAGCCATAAATAAAGATATTAAAGTGAAATTTGGCACAAAGGATCGCATTAGGGGGGGACATATTTGGAAGTAATTTTTTTGGAAAAGTGGGCGTGGCCCCGCCCCCTACTAAGAAACTACTATAGCTATGTCAACCAAACTCTATAAGGTCATTTCCTTCAGGCATTTCCATATACAGTTCAAAAATGGAATAAATCGGATAATAACCACGCCCACCTCGCATACAAAGGCTATGTTGAAAATCACTAAAAGTGCGTTAACCGACTAACAAAAAACGTCAGAAACACCAAATTTTACGAAAGAAATGGCAGAAGGAAGTTGCACCCAGGTTTTTTTTAAAAATTGAAAATGGGCGTGGCGCCGCCCACTTATGGACCAAAAACCATATCTCAGGAACTACTCCACCGATTTCAATGAAATTCGGTACATAATATATTCTTAACATCCTGATGGGTGAAATCGGTTCACAACCACCCCTTCTTCCAATATAACGCTATTTTGAATTCCATCTGATGCCTTCTCTGTATAATATATACCTTAGGAAATTAAAATACAATTCAATGCTCAACATTCACAAATTGATCTAATCTAATTAATTTTACAGCAAAATAAAAAAATATGTAAATTATTATCACTTTATCATGCGAGAGTATAAAATGTTCGATGACACCCGAACTTATCCTTTCCTTACTTGTTGACTATGTTATGCCAATGCCAATATTTGTTATCGACATACTTATTTTCGTTGAAGTGTAAATACATCTCTAAAAGATTTTTGTGACTGTCACGTACTGAATTGCAAAATCGTCGCACGTCCCAACAATTGTCTCTAATTTAAAATCTATATTTTAGAGACATGTGACCAGGGGCGGATCCCAGGGGGGCCGGGGTGAGTATCGGTGGCTGGTGAACTGAGGAAGTTTCTTAAATCAATTACAAAATCATAAAGTTTAGTGTAAAGTTTAAAGTGTATCCGTATCTCTTGAGGTTGAGTTGATTGTGTTATGTTTTTTGTGTGTTCATTTTCAATAAATGTCTAACTCCTTTCTTCTTCTTTACTAGCGTAGACACCGCTTATGCGAATATAGCCGTATTAACAACAGCGAGCCACACCAATTGGATATTCTAAGCGAAGCCAGGTTCTTCCAACGGAGTGGAGGCCTTCCTCCTCCTCTGCTTCCCCCGGCGAGTACTGCGTCGAATACTTTCAGAGCTGGAGTGTTTTCGCCCATTCGGAAAACATGACTTAGCCAGCTCACCCGCTGTCTTTTAATTCGCTGAACTATGTCAATGTCGTCGTATATCTCATACAGCTCATCGTTCCATCGAATGCGATATTCGCTGTGGCCAACGCGATCATAAATCTTTCGCAGAACCTTTCTCTCGACAACTCACAACGTCGACTCATCAGTTGTTGTCATGGTCCAAGCCTCTGCACCGTATAGCAGGACGGGAATTATGAGTGACTTACAAAGTTTGGTTTTTGTTTGTCGAGAGAGGACTTTACTTCTCAAGCTATACAAATATATACTTATAAAAGGTTGTACCTGCTCGATTAAGTTCTGCAGCTCGAATTATTTTCTCCAGCAGCAGGTTGAAGAAGTCGCACGATAGGGAGTCGCCTTGTCTGAAATCTCGTTTGGTATCGAACGGCTCGGAGAGATCCTTCCCGATCGTGACGGAGCTTTTGGTGTTGCTCAACGTCAGTTTACACAGCCGTATTAGTTTTGCTGTGACACCAAACTCAGACATCACGGCATAAAGGCAGCTCTTTTTCGTGCTATCGAAATCAGCCTTGAAATCGATGAAGAGGTGGTGCGTGTTGATTCTCTCCTTCTCTAAAATTTAGTGGATTGTGAATATCTGGTCGGTTGTTGATTTTCCAGGTCTAAGGCCACACTGATAAAAAATAATTTAATCTTTCACACAATGCGCTCGATAGAATCTTATACGCGATGATGAGGAGGCTTATCCCACGGTAGTTGACGCAGATTGTGGGGTCTCCCTTCTAGTGGATAGGGCAGAGCACACTGAAATTCCAATCATTTGGCATGTTTTCGTCCGACCATATTTTACAAAGAAGCTGATGCTCCTTATCAGTTCTTCGCCGCCGTGTTTGAAAAGCTCGGCCGTCAATCCATGGGCCCCCGCTTCTTTGTTGTTCTTCAGGCGGGTGATTGCTATTCGCACTTCTTTATGGTCGGGCAATACAACGTCTGCTCCATCATCACCGATTGGGGAATCGGGTTCGCCTTCTCCTGGCGTTGTACTTTCACTGCCATTCAGCAGGCTAGAGAATGGTTCTCTCCTTAATTCAGGATGCTCTGGGCATCGGTCACCAGATCACCTTTGGGGGTTCTACAAGAATATGCTCCGGTCTTGAAACCTTCTGTTATTAGCCGAATTGTTTCGTAGAATTTACGAGCATTACCCCTGTTGGTCCGCTTGTCAAGCTCTTCATACTCGCGCATATCGGCCTCTCAACTTTTTTTGTCTGCATATGTGTCTCACTTCCCTCTTCAACTCTCGCCATCTTTCCCAATGGTTTCGGTTGCAGTTGTACGTAAGGAGCTTAAAATGCCGTCCCACAGTTCCCTTCTACCAAGTTGTTCCAGAGAGCAGGAGTGCAAGTCGAATAGAAAATCGTTCGGCTGTCTGTTGTGATTGCAGCTTCTCGACGTCGAACCTTCCTTGTGTTTGTTGATGTGCGTTTTCTGTTACACAGAGGCGGGTGCGAATCTTGACTGCAACAAGATAGTGGTCCGAGTCGATGTTAGGACCTCTGAGCGTACGCACATCCAAAACACTGGGTACGTGTCTTCCGTCTAGCACAACATGATCGATTTGGTTGGTTGTTTTTCGATCCGGAAACAGCCAGGCTTGTTGAATTTTCTTATGCTGGAATCTAGTACTATGTCAGCCTCAACCCATTTGGGGATGTTTCATCGTGGATGCTGAAATTACCGACCGTAGTACCAAATATTCCTTATTTGCCGACCCTGGCGTTAAAGTCGCCAAGCACGGTTTTGATATCGTGGCCTGGGCAGTTTCATAGGTGCGTTCCAAGCGCTCATATAAGGCATTTTTGGTTATATCGTCCCTCTCTTCCGTCGGGGCGTGGGCGCAGATCAGCGATATGTTGAAGAACTTTCCTTTGAGGCTGATTGTGGCTAGACGTTTTTTCACTTAGTACATCTACATCACGTACGTGGTCCAACCTTATTCGACTACTAAAAAGCCGTAGACGAATTTTTTAAAAACCGTGAGAGTTGTTTGTCGTCATACTTTTATTTTGTCGGTCTTCGAAGTTGTATTGCTGCAACTCTACTAAAGATGGAAAAACTGCTCACTCACTTTTTAACTCTGCTATCCGTAAATCGTGAGCAACAATCAATATGTTTTATCTATTGCAAGACGCCTTATAGATTATGTGGGATGAATGCACCATGAGCCATGATCACATATAGAAGCCGTGGACGGAACCTTAAAAGATCTTAGAAACTCGTCTGCTCTCATAGGCAGATCACTTTTGTATATAAAATCGTCGCCCTGTTTCAATTTAAACTGAAAATACATACGAAAATGTACAGCAAGCACAAGTTGAAGTAGATGAAGTTCGAAAATTTTTCAATGGCCGATATTTGTGATCAACTGATTCTATGTTACAAAATAATTTGATTAGAAGATTAAAATTCACTTACGCAAAGTCGTTAGACAAAACGGTGTTAATGCCTTTTGACATTTAACACTATATTTTTTATCACAATCATCAAGTGTTTATTTTGCTATACGCATTGATAATATTATATTACGTTTATATACATATGTAC
>NW_024396614.1:70761-144645 GCF_016617805.1 Bactrocera tryoni
GTCGATTTCAAAGCTGCTGTAGATAAAGTCGTCTATCTTGGAACCAGCGTAAACACCACCAACAATGTCAGCCTGGAAATCCAAAGCAGGATTGCTCTTGCCAACAGGTGCTACTTCGGACTGGGTAGGCAATTGAAAAGTAAAGTCCTCTCTCGACGAACAAAAGCTAAACTCTATAAGTCGCTCATAATTCCCGTCCTGCTATATGGCGCAGAGGCTTGGGCGATGACAGCAACCGATGAGTCGATGTTACGAGTTTTCGAGAGAAAAATTCTGCGAAAGATTTATGGTCGTTTGCGCTTTGGCCACGGGGAATATCGCATTCGATGGAACGGTGAGCTGTACGAGATATACGACGACATTGGCATAGTTCAGCGAATTAAAAGACAGCAGCTACGCTGGCTAGGTCATGTTGTCCGGATGGATGAAAACACTCTAGCTCTGAAAGTATTCGACGCAGTACCCGTCGGGGGAAGCAGAGGAAGAGGAAGACCTCCACTCCGTTGGATGGACCAAGTGGAGAAGGACCTGACTTCGCTTGGAATATCCAATTGGCGCCACGTAGCGAAAAGAAGAAACGACTGGCGCGCTGTTGTTAACTCGGCTATAATCGCGGTGTCTACGCCAATTAAGAAGAGGAAGAGAATGTTCTATAAAGTTGCTTAGTTTTTTTTTAAGTCTAAACTAAATAATATAATATATGTATATATATGTAACTCACTGATTATAAATGTAAGCAGATGACAACCATATTACTCATATCATTTTCCAAAACTTTCTGAAAAGAAATTTTCTTAAAAATACTTAGATTTATAAAAACCACCTTAAAATTTATAAAAAAAGATAGCGGCTTTATCTTAAATTTGGAAAATTATGCGAGTTTAAGCAAATGAATAATGTTTCCTATTTAAGTTTATTTTTGAAACTGACTTTCGAACTTATAGATATCTCAATATAAATTTTAAATAAATAAAAGAATCGTTTTTGGCCACTCCCAAGTGAATGTCGATCAGAGAACTTCCTAAACTTTTTAATTTCTTTTGTTTCTAATAAGATGTACCACCATCCACTTAATGTATAATTTCTTAATTTTAATTTCAAATTATGGACCTTTCAATTTAAATTTCTAAAATAATCTTAACCATGTTTTTGCTTACATAGTTGCCACACTGTTATATTTTTTTATTATATAATTTTTTTTCTTGATCTGATCGGAATTTGATTCGAAATGGTGGATTTTTCAATTTACATTTCTAAAATAAGTTTGAACAAAATTTTTTGCTTTCAGATAGTTGGTAACACTTTTAGATTACGGTTTGACTTAATGCTTTTGATAAGATCTAAATTCGGTTCGAAATTATAGACATCTCAGTATGAATTTGAAAAATTTATTCAGGCACTTACTTTTTTGTTTAATATAATGTTTTCAATTCCGTTAATATTTATTAATTTTACTTAAAATTAAACTTTTTTTCAGCTAATTAAATACAACTTCTTCGAGGTGAGTAATAATTAAATAACGCACCACTGCGTATACGTAAGCTGTGATGTTTCAAACGGTATACAAAGTCATCTAAATATCGCACCTTGTTCAAAACTACATAAATCCAAATAACAGAAATTCGTGCCAACACTGCAGCAAACAAATATAACATTTAATGCCAGGACATACACACATACATACATACAAACATACAAACGTGTCTCCTAGGAAACTTTCATACAATGAAACCTTCAAACACAAACTGATTTCCACATAAACGTGAAGTGAAAGAGCGCAGAAAAGTGAAATTCAGCAAATTGTGGAGTGAAAAAGAAAAAAAGCATGGTTGAGAAATAAGTAATAAGTAACTAGTAAATGTGTCAGAAAAATATTTGCAATTTTCACGCTTGATATGCAAACAAATGTTCTCATTTTCACTGTGTTATTGTTTTGAAATGTTTTTCTACGCTGATTTTCCTACTTTAGCCGATGTTTGTACAATTTTCTTGATTTTCTTGTTGTAGCGCATACAATCGCTCACCATGATTTATGCCGGACAAATGCAAACAAGTATAAAAAGATTTGTTGGCACGGTCAATAACACCCCCAAAACCGAGAGCTCTCTGTCGCGAAGTCGGAGAGTAACATTTGTTGATGTGTTAAAATGTAGTTCTAAGCGTATCTTTTATTTTATAATATGTATATACATATGTCAGTGTGTGTATGCATGCAAATATATCACTTGATCCGGGTATCCATATCAGTTCCGGCAATCCGCTTGCTGGCCAACTCATTTTACTTTGCTTTGTTAAAAATTAAAACAAAATCCCTTTGACTTAGTTAGACAAATGTTGACATTGGTGCTGACCAATCAGCTGGCATACCAAAGCAAATGGCTTGAAGTTAAGTTGAACAGTTTTTAATATACCAAACAATGCGTTGAAGTACAATAAAGCAACACGTAGGGATCTTGATAGGTTTGTGCTATATAAAAGTTGTCCGACACTCCATTCATTGAGTCCTTTAATGGTAAAGATAAATCTTACCTTATTACGGTCCACAAAATGGATACAACAATAAATTTGAGCCACTTTCTAATGTGTACGTAAAGTTCTATCTAATGAGGAACCAATGTTTCCAAGTTCGCAAGGTCTCTAGGTTGAGCTCTTGGTTTATGTTCTAACCGTCAGTTTAACCTAATAATATGGGTCGATGGGCATGGTATATCAATCGGAAGTCAGAAGTAAAAAAATAAATATTTAACAATTTTTTGAATATAACGCAGACTTCTTAGACTTTGAAAAGTCATTTTGGCTTTGATTTGTCTCCAGGAATGGCCTGATTCTTGCAACTTTACTTCAACTTGACGCACCCACGTATTGATCAGTCTCTCTCGTTTGCGGCTCCCTTGAGGCTTGCAGTCTAATGCTGATCTCGTTTGCTTACGCAAAGTGTACCCAAACTATTCCTATTCTAGGCGACGGATTTCAATATGATCAGGTTTCGCAGTGCAACCTGAAAAAAGAGTTAATGGTCAGTTGTTGTTGTGATTTCACCCGAGTCAGAACGAGAAGTTTGTAGCGCTAGAACTCTTTGCTTAGTTGAGATAATTTGTTTAGTTCTATGATCCTACTCATGATCTGTTTTTTTTTTTTTGCTGAAGGTCGTTTTAAGTTATCAGAATTTAATTAATTTCATTGTTTATATTGGTATATGTACCTTGATTAAATTAAGATGAGAAGGGGATTAGCCTTTTGCATCCGAGCCTGGATCGGAAAAAATCGACAGCCGGTCTACGTTTTGGCTGGCAAGCCGAAGAACTTTCCTCCGCGCTTCCAGAGTATTGTTCATTTTGAAAAGAAGCACCACGTGAAAGTGAGGCTGACATTTGGGAGGGATAGGCTGATCGTATGCATCACCAACTCCATTTGTCAATTTTGAGTGTTAGCTAATGCGACACAAATAGTAACCTAGAATTCAAGTATCAATTTATGAAAGCCCCAACCAAAATCTCACCTTAATTCGCTTACTCACCAAATTTTTAGAACTAAATATGCAAATTTATTATACATACTATATTTTCAACTACAGCCTATAGCTTTCTTATTTTCTGCTTTTAAACTGTTTTCGCCCTCCGAAGATTGTTTGCATTCTAACCAGCTTACTCAAATAACCGCTGTGACATTTCAACAATTTTCCGCAGCTGTCAGAGCAAGCTGCCAAGCTCGTTACTAGCATTTTATAGCCAAATACATGCACACATTTACATTAACACAAACATAAATTGTGGAGGAGCGCTTTTTTTAAGTATTGATTATCTTTTTCCTTATCCGCTTTCATTTTTTGTATGCGTACGTTCTTTTTGCTCTGTAGCTTCGCCACTTATTTGCCATATCATTTGCTCTAAAGACTAGCTGAGTCAGACAGAGAATGTAAAGACATAGAGAAGGTGCAGGTTCGACAGCGAACATTTGTTAGATTTGGTGCAAGGAATTCGGCGCATTTGTTAACATTGTAGGTCGGAATTCCCTCGCAATTTTAACATTTTTTACAATTCTCTCACATATTCTAACCGAGAATATGAAGAGACAGAAATATATGTATTTACGGCATATGATGACATGGCATATATGCCGAAGCAGAGAATAGGAAGAGACAGAAATACACTCTCAAAATGTAAACACATAGACGGCGACAGACTGCAAACTACATCTGTCAAATATTAAAATACAAACGTTCTTAAGGGCAGTGTTATTTTGACAGCTGCACGACTACACGACTGCAGGCCGACAGTTGTCGTTCTCGCTTACTTCAAAGTGTAAACACAAAGACGGCGACAGACTGCAAACTACATCTGTCAAATATTAAAATACACACGTTCTTAAGGGCAGTGTTATTTTGTCAGTTGCACGACTACACGACTGCAGGCCGACAGTTGTCGTTCTCGCTAACTTCAATATCCTCCTATTTTTGCCAACGACAGTAGGACGACAGTAGAATTGACAGTAGAATGGAAGATAGAAAGAGGAGGTAGAGTGGTGATGCCACTAATATGTAAAATGTAAAATTATTCACAGCTTCTAACAAACTTGACGATATTTTACAAATAAAAGCATAAAATAGCTATATTATAAAGCTCCTATTATATCATTTGTAATAGCAATTGATAATTTAAAGCAAAAATATTGACCTATTTACTTATTTTTTGCATAAAAATTTCACTTTGAACAAAATATTAAAATTTCATTGAAGTGAAAGGAATTAGTATGGCCACAACGAAATTGTGTACATACAAAATGGACAACTGCGTTGTTTTGTGTACATGCCAGCCATTGTGTTGTTGTTGCTTCTCAAAATGTACATATAGTAATATGAGAACAACGATTGCAGTCTGTTAGCCATTTAATTTTACACTATCAGTGTTTCTTCTCAATAAAATGTACATCGTAAAGACAGTAGTTGCCCAACATTTTGCCTGGCTGCGCGTCGAAAACTATTTCAAAGTGTAAACACAATGGCTACGACAGACTGCAAACTACATCTGTCAAATATTAAAATACACACGTTCTTATGGGCAGTGTTATTTTGACAGCTGCACGACTACACGACTGCAGGCCGACAGTTGTCGTTCTCGCTAACTTCAATATCCTCCTATTTTTGCCAACGACAGTAGGACGACAGTAGAGTTGACAGTAGAATGGAAGATAGAAAGAGGAGGTAGAGTGGTGATGCCACTAATATGTAAAATGTAAAATTATTCACAGCTCTAACAAACTTGACGATATTTTACAAATAAAAGCATAAAATAGCTATATTATAGCTCTATTATATCATTTGTAATAGCAATTGATAATTTAAAGCAAAAATATTTACCTATTTACTTATTTTTTGCATAAAAAATTTCACTTTGAACAAAATATTAAAATTTCATTGAAGTGAAAGGAATTAGTATGGCCACAACGAAATTGTGTACATACAAAATGGACAACTGCGTTGTTTTGTGTACGTGCCGGCCATTGTGTTGTTGTTGCTTCTCAAAATGTACATGTAGTAAGATGAACAACGACGTTTTCAGTTCACTGTCGTGCTGCTGCAGTCTGTCGCAGTCATTGTGTTTACACTTTCAACGAAGAATTTCGTTTTGCTTTTCGTTTATATTTTGATCCATTTTGACAGCGAAAAATGTGTACAAAATACATCTCTCACACAAAGAACATAAACAAATTTTTTTATGTTCTTGTCTCACATGCCCAAGAATATGAAGAGACATAAATATACATATGTATGCATGCTCCTTATGATGCTCCCAACAACAGCATTGTAATATTTTCATGCTAGAATTTTTCTTTCAACTTGGGAACCGCAATGTATGCAAATATGTATGTATGCTTTTGCGTTTTGCCGTCGGCAATTCAATATTGACAAGTAAACATAATTATGATATGAGTATATTTTGTATGAATGCATGCATAGTAATATTTATATTCAATTTGGAATTAATAATTTTCTTTGATTTTTACATAATATACTATTCTAATAAATATTTTTGTATTATATAATATTTCCTACTAATAGAAATTAAATTTATCACAACAATATATACATACTTATGTATGCATACGCATGTGCGCATTCAGAAATTCAAATCATGATTTTATCACTTAACAATATAATGTATTCATGCATTCATATATATTTATATATACATATATTTGCATACACTTCCGAAAAATAATGCACAAGCATACAAACATACATATGCGTACACATGTGAATATGTCACCAACAATAAATTGAAGCATTGTTCTATAAAAACAACAATTGTCTAAATAGCAGAAGCATCACAAATCAATATGGCAGCCGAATTGGCGAAGACCAAATGTAGTAAATTTTACAACAAAAATGATTTCATTCATAAACGCAGGCGCATATGCCAGAAGCGACCTCGCTTCATTCATAAAACAGACGCCGCAAAATCTCCCCGAGCATGCCTTTGCCGAAAAGCGTCTTTTCGCGACGATGGCAAAAGCTAAAAATCATAAATTGAACAACTTTCTGATGATTCTTCACAGAAAGAAGTGACAAAAGTGGCAACATAGCCGTTGTCGATTTACAATATTTGTATAAAATATATTTCCGTGACTCGCAAAAATCTGCGTCGATATGTATGCACGCTCATACATCTTCAGCGGCAAGGGAAGCGGTGACAATTGGCGGCCATTCGTTTATTTTTTTCGGCACAGCTTGGATTTTCTATCATCACAGAAGTGCTGAACACAATGAGCGCGACAGACTGCAAGCGGCAATTGTAAAATTGAAAATCTGGTCAACAAATACGCACTAACTTTTTGGTACTGCAAATTTTGTTGCATTGGGTCTTAAACAGCCTGTTCGAAAAAATAAGAACAAAGCATGAAAAATTATAAGAACACACGTTTGTTGTTTTGAAATGCATACAAATGGCCTTACATTTAATATGAAGTTGCTCCCTCACGATTTTTTATTACTTCGGCACATCTGGACTGCTTGGAGTCTACAAGGGTGCGGCATCTAGAGAGGGGTATATTTTCCCAAGTATTCTTTGCTGCTCTCCATAATTCTTCCAAATTTTGTGGCTTAGCATCCCTTATTCCCTTTTTTACATCCATCCATAAGTGTTCGATTGGGTTAAGGTCCGGCGACTGCGCCGGCCAATCCATTAATTTCACATTTTTGCTGCGAAACCATTCCTTAGCCCTTTTTGAGGTATGCTTTGGGTCATTATCTTGCTGATAGACCCAACGCAGTGGCATATCCTCTTCTGCATAAGGTAAAACCACGTCATCCAAAATATTATTAACATAGAAAACTGCGTCCATAATGCCGGGGATCTTTATTAGAGGCCCTACACCATTCCACGAAAAACAACCCCACAACATCAACTTGAAACCTCCATGTTTTATAGTTTTCGTTGTGTATTTTGAATTAAATTGCTATTTAGGAGGACGTCTAACGTACTGTTTTTCTTTACCAGAGTCGAATTGCACAACCTTTGTCTCATCGGTCCATAAAATATTACGTCAAATTGTTTTAGGTTCATTAATAAACCGTTTTGCAAATTCGAGTCTCCGTTTCAAATTTACACTTTTCAGTAAAGGTACTTTTCTAGGACTTCGCGCTTTCAGATTAACGGCGATCAACCGTTTTCTTATTGTGCAAGTCGCTATTGACAATTCTAGTTCATCTTTTATCTGTTTGGAAGTTATAAACGGGCGCCTTTTAACAATTCTTTTGATGAGCTCATCTTGCCTATGGGTAGTTTTTTTGCGTCTTCCTCTCATTTCAGCTTTCAACGACCAATTTTTACAGTTTGTTATCATTCCGTTTGAGACTCCTAAAAGCTGTCTTATATTGGCAAACGTTTTTCCCTCGGAAAGTAGTTTTTTTATAATCTCTCTTTTTTCTGTAGAACAATGAAGAGCTCTTCCCATTTTTAAATAAATAAAAGTAATTTCCCGTATTCACTCGATTAAATACGCGCACTGACTATAACATTAGGATTCACTAAAATGATATGCAGCCGACTTGCTAGAATTTTCGCAAATAACGGTATATAAGCAGCCTACTTGATTTTGTTCTTATTTTTTCGAACAGGCTGTTTAAGACCCAATGCAACAAAATTTGCAGTACAAAAAAGTTAGTGCGTATTTGATGACCAGATTTTCAATTTTTTTAATACTAAGAAAATTTTATTCAATGATTTCGATATTCACTTTGGTTGTTCTTATTATTTCGAACACGTCTGTATGTATGTGGCTCGCATTTGCTTTCGTAAACATACAGACAAATGTGCCAAAGAAATAATATATGTACATATGTATGTATATGCCATAGAAATTCTATTGGTACAAATATGGAAATGATAACGAAATAATGCGAAAATGCATATTTCATGAAGGTCATTAATTTTTTTGAAGAAATGAAAGAAATGAATGAAGTCTTTATATGAGCACATTTAAGTTCATTTTATAATGGTCGAAATTAACCCATTTACAACCAAGCAGTCAAAAAATAAGTTTATTTAAAATTTTCAGTTTTTTATTAATTTATACCATCGCAGAGATGAACAAAAAAAATTTTTTTTTTTCTACATATACGAAAATTTTGCTGTACCCACACGAGTACAATGGTCAAAAGTGTATAAAATATTTATGAGTGGGCTATTTTAAAACAGTCGCGTTCCACGCACAAAGCAGTACCACATAGCTCGCAAATCCACCTGATTCGTTTATGGCAGACAATATTTTATTATTGTGGTCGTATTTGATCTCGAAATATCCTCTTGCTTGTTTTTGGAAATATTTTTTTGGATTCAAATGACATTTTTTAGTTCTATTTTCTCTCGTTGCTCCTACAGCTTTATCAAACAGTGTCTCAAATACCTCAACGGGACTTCTACCATCCAAATCCATTTTCATTTTCATCTTATTTTCTATATACATATATAGTAGTCGAATCCATTGTCAAGTTGCATGCTTCGTTGTTCCAAATAGGGCTTACAGAACGTATTTCAGCACCCATTCTTTGTAGCTGGGCAAGCGGTATTTCATCTTCGCTGTCAAAGTTTATGCTGTTATTGAATACTTCAACGCATCCAGCAACGTCGCCAGGCAAGTTTATTTCATTTATGTTATCTTCATCACCTTCCTCTTCGTCAGTATTGACATCGACATCAGGAGGAATCATAACGGTATCGACGTCATCTGCCTCATCATCATCCGCGATGTCAGCTAAAGCCTGTGAAAGTTGTTTATATCTCTTTCCATAAAAACACGAAGTGGAAATAGCCATCCTAACCAAAAGATACAATTTTTTATTTCACCTACACATTTTGCCATTGTACCTAAGCGGGTACACAACTTTTAAAAGGCACATACCTCAAATAAGAATAGGTTTTTCAAATGGTTTTTTTTTGTAAAATTGATCTCTTTAGTCTTATCTCACACAACACACAATTTTAAAACTAACAATTCACAGATAATAGCTCATCAACAGCAAAATAATGACTAAAGACACAAAATCACACAATATGAAAAAACCGCACAGAAGTTGACGCCACAAAAAGTGCCGTTATGAATTCGCGTGAAGCGAATGTATTTTTTTTTTTTTTGTTGTTTCTAGGAATAAAACTACGCATATGATCAAAAATTTGTGTGCAAATACTTAGCATTGAGTTACGCCACATGCCTAAACTTGACTGATTTTCTGCGAGTACAACGGTTGTAAATGGGTTAATATAATTTTTGAAATAATAATTTATTGAAAATTATTTTTTATTTAATTTTATAACAAAAAATTTTTACCATTTTTCGGAAAACAATGGTTCTTATAACACAAAGTAATCACGGTCACATATGCGTGTGGTTCATATAATTCAATATAAGCATGCATATGTCTCTCAGAGAATGCTTTTTTACATTCTCTGTGTGACTTTATATATTTTGTATATTTTTCTACAAAGCAATTCTCTTTATTTATTCTGTCATTTTACATTTACATACATATGCATATCTGCCACTGTACGTGCTCAATTCTGCTAAATAGCAGCGAAACGGCAAATTCCTTGAACTGATTCTATCAGCCCTGTTAGCCGCGCAATCGAACCGTCATACAGATTTCGATTTGCACCTTCTCTATACTTTTAAGTTCTCTGGCATAGCAATATACTGAACTGAAAAGAATGATGACACCAGAAATCAACGAGTCAGCACAGCAACACACTGAGTAGAGAGGAAAAGAAACAGCAGAGATCAAGGTTAACTAGAAATTTGAATTTAAAGTATATATTTCGCCGCACAGGAATATACCAACGAGTTGAAAGGAGACAACAGAAATCAACAAGTAAACGAGAAATTTGAAATCAGAGCAGTATTTGCAGCACAGCAACTTACGGAGAAGAAAACAAAATAAACTGCAGCATTCACCTAGTACAGTAGAGGCCCGCTAATCCGGACATGGCCTAATCCGGATTCCACTGAAATCCGGACAGGGTTAAAAAACTCAAAATTTCTATTATGTCCCTTGTAATCCGGACCGACATTCTCTATCCGTATTCTCTAATCCGGATCACATGTTTATTATTCACTATATTCGCTTTTATGCTTTATTGGTTTAAGTTTTTTTTTGTTTTTGGAACATGTATATTATTTGTTATAATAAACAAACAGAAATTTATAAATATTTGTTCATAATACATGGTTCTGATATGTCTTTGGTAATCCGGATTTTCTTATATTCCGGATAGGGGCCGGTTTTAATTGATCCGGATTAGCGGGCCTTTACTGTACCAGAAAAATTTAAAATTTTAGCAGAATTTGCCGCACAACAAATTACTGAAGAAAACGCATACGTGACAGCAAGGCCCAGTGAATAAATCCGAATTACGAAATCGATTTAGGATTCGCAGCACATCAACGTATTGAAAAACAGCAATGGGAGCAGGCATTCGTATTAGATTTAAGCGATATATTTAGCACGTTAAGCATGTTAAAACTGAAAAACAAATCAAAATCCAAGTAGAAAAATAAAAGGAAGAAAGAAGTCTTTACTATTATTCGTGGCTTAGTAAAGCTAGTCATTTTTGTAAGAAAGCTGTAGTCAAAACAAAAAGTAAATAAATTTTGAAGCATATTTTGAAAGACTAATTGCTATCATATTCCTATTACCTAATATTACTACTTTAATCAAACAATAATAATTTTAATGTACTCATTTCTTCTTATCATTTAAATAATTTAAAAACATTGTATTTTACTACATATTGTAAACATGGACAGTCAGACGATTTTAGCAATGATGGTAACGGCTTTGAGGGAAGAATTAAGACGAGTTGGACTAAACCAGACAGGACGAAAGAGTGAGCTGAGAGATAGACTTTTGCGATATTACGAACTCATACAAAGCGATGACGAGGGGAGTGAAAATGAAAGTACTTATGAAGATATAGTTAATCCCTCCGTGGACACCGTCGTGGTCAGATCCAACTTTACCTTAAAGGATATCGAAGACTCTCTTTTAGTGGAACTGATTCCCTTGAAGCTAGTGAATGGCTACAAGTTCGAAGATAATGCTGTTACTTTAGATTGGAATGAGCTTCAAAAGTATGTGTATGCAAAGCAACTGCTTAAAGGAGATGCTAAGTTGTTCTTGCGCAGTCAGGTGGGCATAAAAAATTGGTGTTCGTTAAAAAGTGCTATCGTTGATGAGTTTGGCACCAAATTATCTGCAATAGAGATTCATAGTAAAAAGAGTAGCGAATCTTTCAGGGAATACTTATACGTTTTGATGGATATAGCTAAGCCAATAAATTTAGACGAAAAGAGTTTTTTAGGTATTTTGTGGAAGGTATTCCCAGACAATTAAGGATTTAAAGGAAAATTTGCAAGTTTACGAACGAGTTTATGGTGTGCGACAGTATTCGAACAGAACTCAATATGAACAACATCAGCGAAAGACCTCTGATGGGCAAGGGAATAGTGGGACAGTAAGGAAATGTTACAAGTGTGGAAGTATCTCCCATCTAGCGAAAGATTGTGGTATAGATAACAAACAATATAAAAGTTTTAAGTGTGGTCAAATTGAGTTGAGCAGTTTTGAGTGTGGCAGCAACGTAGGTAGGCAGATAAAAACCGAGAGGGGTACAGTTAATGATTTGTCAGTATAGTAAATGTAGTGGACTAATTTTCAAAAAGATCAAGATGAGAGGCGTACAAGTTGATGCTATGGTTGACACCGGGTCTGACCTAAGCTTACTTAGATACGATATTTTCAAAAAATTTAATTGTCCTCTATCAAGTTTCGAAAAACGACGATTAGTGGGCATTAAAGAAAGCGAGTTGAACACTATAGGCAGTTTTACAGAAAATATTGAATTAGATACGGTTACAACACAGGTCACTTTTCATATTACCACAAGTAATGACTTGAGATATGAAGCGGTCCTCGGGAATGATATTTATTTAAAGTTTGCGGACGTTATGTTTTCAGAGGGTAATGTAGAGTTTAAAGAAAAAACTCAAACCAGGACAGTTGAGATAGAAAGAGAAGAAATCCATCGAAGTGGAGAAAAAGAGGATACTGGTAGTAAGAAAGCACTCAATGCGGAATGCATCACTCTCTTATCAGAATTTACGTCTCTTTGCCTAGAGAATAATTTAGAAAAAGTTGAGGACAATCCACTTTTGAACTTAACTCATTTGACTGTAGACTATCGCTCGCCTATAATTGATATGGTTACTCAATACTCTCCGGTAAAACAATCCCAATCGCCAGTTGAAATGAAAATCATCTTGAGTGATGATTTGCCTATCTACCAAACTCCACGAAGAATGTCATATGCAGATCAACGTGTGATAGATACCCAGGTGACGGAGTGGTTGAAGGATGGCATAATTCAACCAAGCAACTCAGAGTACGCGTCACCAGTGGTGCTGGTATCGAAGAAAGATGGCACAAAACGATTGTGCTGTGACTTTAGAAAGTTAAATGAAAAGATAGTGAGGGACAATTTTCCAATGGCACTTATCGATGATGCTTTGGAAAGATTACAGGGTGCCAAGGTATTCTCTACTCTTGATCTGGCCAACGGATTTTTCCATGTGCCGGTCGAACCGAACTCAAAACGTTACACCTCATTCGTAACCCAATGCGGGCAGTATGAATTTAATTTCGTACCTTTCGGAATTTGTAATTCTCCTGCCGTATTTTGCCGTTATATATCAGCCATTTTCCGAAACGATATAATTATTCCAAGCATCAAGTAGTGATGAAGGGCTACATAAACAAATAGTCGTTTTAAAGAGAGCCGAAAGTTATGGGTTGAAGATTAAGTGGCAAAAGTGCCAATTTTTGATGAAGAGAATTCAATTTTTAGGATACATTATTGAAGAAGGGGGTATAAAACCATCGGACGATAAGATAAAGGCAGTACAAAATTTTCCAGTCCCGCGGGATAAAAAATCTCTTCAAAGATTCCTAGGACTTACTTCCTATTTTACAAGGTTCGTGGAAGGGTATGCGTTAATTGCTAGGCCTCTAAGCGATATGCTTAGGAAAGACACTGAATTTAGATTCAATGAAAAACAATGTATAGCTTTTCAACAACTTAAAGGGGCGCTGGCTAAAGCTCCAGTTTTAAAAAATTTATAGTGCCGAAACGGAGATACACACGGACGCTAGAATGCACGGTTACGGGGGCGTATTGCTTCAAAATGAAAAAGAAGATCAACAATTTCACCCGGTTAGTTATATGAGCCTCAAAACTCGACCTGGAGAAGAAAAGTATCATTCTTACGAATTGGAGGTACTTGCCATTATACAGGCTTTAAAGAAATGGAGAATTTATGTTATGGGGAAAAAGATTAAAATTGTGAGCGATTGCAATGCGTTTGCACTAACCATGAAGAAAACAGATGTACCACTTAGAGTTGCTCGTTGGGCTATGTTTCTCCAAGACTTCGATTATGTTATTGAGCACAGACCGGCCACAAAAATGAGACATGTCGTTGCACTTAGTCGAATGGCATCAATGTTACTTGAAGATTCGTTAAATTTTCGGTTGAGAGAAGCACAGCAAAGTGATGATTGGGTAAAAGCGGTATGCGCAGCTTTAGAGCAAAATATTTACGAAGACTTCTATTTTAAAAACGGTATACTGTATAAAGACCCTGTGAAAGAGTTGGTGGTAGTACCGCAAAAAATGGAACAGGAAATAATTCAGATGGGACACCGCGTAGGACACTGGTCGGAAAAAAAGACCCGAGATTACTTGGAAAAATCGTTTTATATTTCGCAAATAGGACCAAAGGTGGCAAACGTTATTAGAAACTGTGTAAAATGCATTATCGGGGAAGCAAAGGCAGGGAAAAGGGAGGGCTTACTCTGTTCTATAGATAAGGAGGATAGACCGCTGTTGACATACCATCTTGATCACTTAGGGCCTATGGAGTTGACCCATAAAAATAAAATCATCTGTTTGTAGTGATAGACTCTTTTAGTAAATTCGTGTGGTTATACCCAACGAAGAGTACGGATTCGGCTTCGGTAATAGACAGATTAGGAAAACAAGCTAAGCGTTCGGGGCGAACGACAGGTCAGGACGGCCGAGTGTAAGAGAATTGCGGACAACACGATCCGGACAGACCTATTAAATTCAACTCTGAATAAGTAGAACGCTTACTGACGCCGAACGAGAACGTACAGTTGCAAATTGTATCTAATAAAGGAAAGACGTGTCATTGCACCAATTAAGCAAGTGTTTCATACATACATATGTAGTTATATATACAATAAATGTCTTTTTGTACATATAGTAGTATTAACATTTGAATAAGTTTTTGATGTGCCCTTTTGACACGTTTGGGTCTCTTGCTATTAGTTACTTCAGTTATTCGGCTTTTGCGTTAAGGATTCAAAACGGAAACAATGTGCAGTCTTACAAAATTTAAACCAAACATTAAATATTCGATGATGAAACAACATGCAGTCTTATCTAACTAAAACCTAACAGATAGCTTCAGTTGTATATTCCAGTTAACATGAGAACTTGCATATCCCAAGTTTTGAGCCTTCATGAGATGGGTTTTTCAACTCTTTAAGTTTTTAACCTTCATGAGATGGATTTTCCAATTCTCTAAGTTCAGGTTTTGTGAAAGAATGCATGAATGAGTGACTCCTCGTGTGAAATTTTTGTTACAGCGAAAAAAACGCTCCTTAAATAATTTTTAGGCAGCTTAAAAGTTTTTGATCAGCTGAGAATCCGATTTCGCTCCAGTCGACTCTTCGTTGGTGACATAGATCCTCGAGTTCAGCAAATTAAACTTAATCTCTTAGTTGTAGTATATTGTTGTTTGAGATCATGAAAGTTAATGCTCTGGTTATTTATCAATTCTTGGATTCGCCTGGTGAACTTTGATGCGCTACTTGCAGTCTATAGTTTCTAAACTAGAATTAACGATCTTGTGTTTATTTATACTGCGAGGTATTTTTATAACATTTCAGAAAGTCTGAGTTCCGACTTTGAGTTATATTATAATAACTTTATATGAGAATAGTATAATTTCAGCTCCAAAAAACCAGAAAATGGTAAAGCTTTTCTTCATAATCAAAACAAAAATCATCTCTTAAATGATTTCCACACATGCTTATGTGCAAGTTGCTTATCCTTAGTGTATTTCCTCCACCTGGTTTATGTACCAAAGGAGTTATCATACATTTTTTATTCCACATTTCCAGTGTAATTTTTGATATTTCCGGTTTCATTTTATACCCTTTCTTTTGCTTTGCGACATACATCTTGAAAGTTACTTATACATCTTTTTAAAATAAAAGGTATTTATGAGTTTCTTAAAGGTCGCAAAACCTGTTTAACTGCTCATTGGATATATATATATACATTAGAGTGGGTCAATTTGTATGGAGCAAAAAAAATGCACCAAGCGGTTATCAAAATCGTAAACTACGATGAATTCTAAGAAAATTTGCCCAAGAAACCATGGCTCTAAAATTAAAAGCCTCCGATCCCTCCGGAGCCTCCGGTTTTTAACGAGAAACTTTTCATTTTGTTTTTTTTTTTCAATAAATGAAATGAAATCGGACGAGAACCGATGTATTCAGCGTGATATGGTCGTTGGCCGCTGTGGTCGGTGTGTGTATATGTTACCTATCCACCCATAAAAATTAAAATAATAATAAATAAAATTCAAACTTTAATAGCTTTCATCTTCCGCGAAATCGTATTGCAGTTAACAATATCATTTTATATCTATATATATAAAGCAAAAAACTTAACTGTTAAGGGCCAAACAAAATATAATATACTTCTAAAGTTCAGAATTAATTAGTTTTAAGGTCTTGTTTGCTGTCCATCCTAGATGTTGCGTTTCGACTTGCAACCGTGACTGCCATAACACCATCGCGATTTTTTTCTATAGTTCGACGTGAAACGCTAGTCAGCAGTTGCACAAAGCGCTCGGTTCCTTGAATATGTGGAGGAATTTGTGGATCCGGAAGTGGAAGATTGTCAAATTATATGTATTCGAGCAAATGGTCATAGGGTATGTTTGCAGTGAAGGGCGGCTCCGACAAAATGCTATTGTTATCTAAGTTTATCATCTCAACATAATCAGCGCAGTCAAAATTTATAGTTGGTTTTTTGTAAGCTCTTAATTTTGTTGGGTCGTAAAGTTTTTCACGATAGTACAAAATTTTTTTTAAGGCCCTCTGGCGCACTTCCTTTCTGGCATCAAAAAGCATTGTTAGTAGAACATTTTCTGAATGTGCAAAATATGAGTTATTTTTGAACAACATTATTTATTTCCGCGCAGATTTGTGGTAAATATTGCGTTGAATATATTTACATAAGAGTGAACTGCCATATATTACCGAGTTGTAATACTTAACATTAAAGTACATAGGTACGTAAACTTTCTAGACAAACGTTGCTAAAATTCTTAAATTTTCGGATGGTAAATTTGTTGTGACGTACAATCGCAGAAGTCTACTATCTAATCTTCTGGACAGGAACCAATATGAATAGCGTTGGCTATCCGATACAAATACTTAACGTTCGCTGAAAGAGTTTTTTCCTGTTCTGACGACAAGGAAGGAGGCATATTCCCCAGAAAAATACGCTGAAAGTCGGGTACAACCTACAAAAAGAACAAGTTACTTATTTAGAATCAAAAATAGAGATCTTTATTAAAGTACTAATTCATTGCTTACCTGAATCTGTTCACAGGTTTCAATTAATTTTGTCAGAGCTCCACTGTCAGTTTGCGGTCCACTTGCAGTTGATTTTTCTAGCGCGCAAAATAAGTGGCGAAAAGGTAACTCATTAAAATGTAACAAGCAAACAAACCAGTGCAATGGTCTGTCTAACAGTACTTCAAACCGTCGTAGTATGCGTTTTCCATGCCAGTATTGCTGACTTCACCGTCGCAGCAAATACCAACCAGATCGAAAAGAGCTAAGTTCTTTTTAACAAAGCATAGTCATATAGCAGCTTTTTGTTTTGTACCAGCGTCCTCAGCATTGAGTGTTAAATGACCCAAGAGTTCGGTTTTAGGTTCTCACACCACGATGTGAGATTCTTTAACCACTTTTGGGTGAAGCTTATGATTAACCTTCTCCATTGTCAATGATTCATCTTAAAATTTCAAAAGCCATCAAATGAGAATGCCAGCACGCTGGAATCTCTGCATTGTTTTTGAAGCACAGAATCCCTGTTTTTTCTTTTCTCGCGCTACTTTACATTTGTCCACAATAATAAGTTCCCCATTGTTGTCGTCTTTGGAAATCTATATCTTTAAAAAGTGCCGTAGCCAAACACGCAGCAACTATATCTCCGACACACCAAATCTGTCGCACATCATAGCATAATTGGGGTATCAAGTCTTTTCGTATACGGGACGCGCTTAATAACAATTGGCCTTTCTGCATTCGGTGTTTTGAACACAAGATCTTCATCAACGTCCATATCTGATGAGTCAGGCCGGTAAGATGAATATTCAGTAGATGTGTTGGAGCCAAATCCAAATCAACAACATCCGCCAGGACCGCTGGAATTGTCAGTTTCCTCGGCGGTATGCTGATCAGTCAAAAATTGTGTAAATGATCAGGCAACAAACCACATGAGCAACAATTTCTTTGTAAATCGCACTTGCATTTTCCAATATAGAATAAGTTGTTCAGAGTCTTGATAAATGCGGTGTATTTTTTAGATGTAGACGTGCCTTTTGTTTCTTTAAAATATTTATTCAGCAAGATTTTCAGCTTGTTTATTACGGTTTTCTTCGTCATTATGCCAATATTCAATTTGCTCCAAATTTCAATCAATTTATCCGCCACTTGTGGAGTAAAAGATGCGTACGAAAACATTTTATTTCTATTTTTAGACCGACCACTCAAAAAAAAAATATTTTAAAACATCGCGGCAAGTTGGTAAGTTTAGTTCGTGTAAATCACTTGGCAAACCAAAAGCACTAAAATTTGGATCTGACATATGCTTCAAATATGATTCCGAGAGATTTGATAATGCAATATCTTTAGCACAAGAACTAATTGATATAGGAGATGACTCCATAATTAAAAGACGCTTTAGTTTTGCTTTAAAATGTTAGAAACGCGAAAATCAGAGGCACACACTTCTTCCTTGAGTAAAAACTTCTAACTGTAATATTGTATCAAAATAATTTAAAGCGATGGTTTCGGAAACAATTGTTTTATTAGTAATTCATCAGCGTTGCTTTGCTTTCTCTGAGAAGTTGATAAAATCATAGCAAACAAATAAAATAAAAAAAAAACAAGTGCAAATCAGACAAACAATCGACAGTGTAACAGAAATTGGAATGATTTGGTTTTCTGGCTGCAATACAACACCGAATACCAAACTCAAGATGTTTCCCTTCAACAGTTATTAAAATTTCCGATCTTTAGTGTTTTCAAAAAAATTACCGTTATATGGGAGGTGGGCGTGGTTATTATCCGATTTCGATCATTTTCCGTAGATATCTCTTAAGTAGGCATTGTGTAATATGTATACCAAATTTAAACGAAATCGGTGGGGTGGTTCCAGAGATATGCATATGAACTCATATAAGTGGGCAGTGCCCACGCCCCTTATAAAAAAATTTCTGTACTGTCGAATTTTCTGCTTAAATACAACATCACATACCAAATTTGAGCAAATTAGTTTCGATAGCTACAAAACAAGCGAACAATCGACAGTGGAATAGGAATTGGATTTTTTTCACAAAATACAATATACGAAATTTTCTCGCTAAAAACCGGAGGCTCGATTTTCATTTTAGACCCATGGTTTCTTGGGCAAATTTTCTTAGAATTCATCGTAGTTTACGATTTTGATAACCGCTTTGTCAAGAAAAAAATTGACCCACTCTAATATACATATATTCAGCATGCCTACAGCAAAGGCAGTTCGGTCCTAGTAGTGAACGACCGTTTGAAGGAACTTAAGTAACAAGACTGCCAGGTGGTTGCCTATGCAGACTATGTTACTCTTTTAGTAAAAGGAAAAATTGAAGCCATTGGAGATGGATGCAGTGAGCTTTTTCACGGATGCAGCTTCCTTCTAGGAGGTGTACAATGACTCTTGTATCCAGGAGGCTATACTGGCTTAGAGCTCGGTAACTGTGCGCTTAAAACTACCTCGTTAGCAATGGCCTGAAGTTTCTTCAATATTAAAATTGTATGAGTGTCTGGTCACAGCGAAATCGCCAGAAACGAAAAAGCTTGCTAAGGAGGGCACTTTTTCCCAATTTCATCCGATTGAATGCAATTCGGTTCACCAATGACGTCTTGCGTTCGGCGGTTGAGCTTTTGGAACTCCAGTGAGTTCATTATTCATGTTTATTATTAGCCTTCTTTTTCTTTAGGAGACTTTTAGTTTATTTTATTATTTTCTTGGGAATATCTTTGTGTCTCAGATGATCCTAAGTTCTTCCCCTAAAACAAACTGACATAAACGGTACAGGTCGTTAAAGGCTAAACAACTGAGGGTCTCCTCAATATTATACCTTCCTAGAAACATCATTAAATGTTTTTTCAGATGTCATCTAATGGCAGAACGGTTTAATGAAAATTAACCATGTTTAGAGAGGGGCTGAATGAGAAGGCTATAGCGGTATACAAAAAGTTGACCTGTACCAGTCGGTTCTATAGACCATTAAGGCGGTACGGTATTTTCATAGGTTGGCTGGTTCAGAAGAAAGTGAGAGTGCGATCAGGGGATTTGGTAAAAAAACCTGGTTTTTTCCAACGCCAACTACCCAATGAACCGTCATCATTCGAGAGTCTCATCCTTCCCCGTGCTTGCCCTGAGTTCTTCCGAATCCACTCTTCCCGTTTTCTGAAGGCTGGATCTTAAAAGTCCCTTCAAAACCCCTTCAATTTTACTGGTTACTTGGTTTGCCAATCACGAAAGCGTTCCAAAACCTGAGGTGTTGCTCTAGGGACCATTGCTAAATAAAACCCTTGAAGGAGCTGAATGGTCTGGGGCAGCTTAGGGGAATTGTGTTTCCAGCTGCCTCCGAATGGGCCAACTCAGCTGCCTTCTTAATTCTTTCTATTTCAATGGGACCGGGTATCCAGATGATATTAGCCGCGTTACCTTCACAGAGTCTAGAGATTGCCTACTTGCATAAGCTAACGAAAGGGACTTACGACTTGTAGCATTAGGGCTACGGATAGCCTTAATTGTTATTTGGCTATCCACTAGAATATTTATGGACTTGCAAGTTAGATCATAAGTCCACTTTGGACCTTTCGCTATGCCCATAATTTTTGCCTGATGGACTGAATTGAAATAATTTAAAAAAGCACTCCTGTTGCTATTTCACCCTTTTATCCGTCCGTGAATATGTCAGTTTCACCGTTGGAACAGTCGACCACAAAACATTCTTTTATATTGAGGAATGAAGCTTTGTGTTAAATTACACATCGATCTCCTCTTCGACTCAAACTCCAACAGAGAGCAACTTGATGGACGCCGGTTTACACACACAAATTCTCTTACAAATCTTAACAAGTGTCTTATTCAGTAATATTCGAAGAAAATGTGAATCCAGGAATACTTTAAATCTGTCGCACTGAAACGCCTCATCCGACTAAACCATTTGTATACACAAGAAACTAAATCCACATCATGAAAACTCGAAGAGACCGAAGGAAATCCAAGTTTAAAAGCAAAACAAAAAAATCAAACTAAAACTTGAGACCAGCAAGTGAGAAGACAAAAGTGTGTTAAGAGTGGCAAGTGTAAAAAAAAAACAAGAAAAAACGTTAACTTCGGTTACACCGAAGCTAAAAACCCTTCAAAGGTGCATTTCTGTTAGTAACTATGTGTTCAGTTTGTAGGGAAGCTATATGCCATAGAAATCCGTTCTGAACAATTTTTTTGGAGATTATATTGTTACCCTAAGCAGTAATCCATGCCAAATTTTGTGAAGATATATCGTCAAAAGAGGAAGTTTCCCATGCAAGCATTTGATTCCGATCATTCAGTTTATATGGCAGCTATATGCTATAGTTAACTGATCTGAACAATTTTTTAGGAGATTACATTGTTGCCTTAAAAAATAATCTATACCAAATTGCGTGAATATATCTTATCATTTGAAAGTTTTCCATACAAGCAATTGATTCCGATTGTTCAGTTTGTATGGCAGCTATGTTATAGTGGTCCAATATTGGCAGTTCCGACAAATGAGCAGCTTCTTGAAGAGAAAATGACGTTTGCAAAATTTCAAAACGATATCTTAAAAACCGAGGGACTAGTTCGTATATACACAGACAGGCGGACAGACAGACGGACGGACAGACAGACTGATATGGCTAAATCGACTCAGCTCGACATACTGATCATTTATATACATATGCACATATATACTTTATAGGGTCTCCCACTCTTCCTTCTGGGTGTTACAAACTTCGTGACAAACTTAATATACCCTGTCCAGGGTGTAAAGATATAGGTATGTGCATGTGTGTATGTATGTTCATATCATTTGTAATCTTATGTGCCAAGCGAGCAAGGCAAGGGCAAGGGGAACGCACGGAAAGGGTAAGCAAACGTTGGCGAGACACTGAAGGCGTGTGCGAGAATGTGTGGCGCTTTGTCGAATTTGAGCGTTAACGGTAGCTTAATAATTTATTGAAACTCGTTGCGAAAACTTATATTTATACACATGAAAAAAAAATCGGAAACATTTTCAAAATGAATGATATGAGAACAACCAAGGCGAAACAAAGCAAAAAGGAATATGTGAAAAGTCAGGCATTTGAAAAGGACAGAATGAATTATATTGGCAGGATATAAGCCAAATGATGGAGCATACGCCGCATTCACACGCACACGCACTCGGAAACACGTAGCCGCCTCCACATGTAGAGAAATAGCAAACAACATAAATAAAAAAGCAACTGTGTAAATGGACGCGCAAAAAGCAGCAGCAGATAAAGCGTGTTGCAAGTACACGGTAAGGATGCAAACAATTCGGGCCTAGGCGCAGATTGTGACTAAGCTAAAGCTTAGATAGGCTGAAGAAGAATTAAATTCATAAAAATCAAAAAAAAAAGTCGACTTTGGTTGTAATCGAAGCTATACTCTTGACAAATGAAAAGGCTGCGATAAGCTATAGTGTTCCGATATGAACAATTTATGCGGAGATTAAAGTAGTGACTTGTACAATAATCTTTGTGAAATTTCATGAAAATATCTTTGCAAATAAAAAAGTTGAGCTTACAAGATAGGGATTTTAATCGATCAATGTACTATGTAGAGTGGAATCCATCAAAAACCAAACTTTAAATGGATTTCTACTAAAAGCTTATCGGACTTAAGCAGCTTCATCGAAGCCTTAACATAGTTTGAAATAGAAGGTGTAACGTGATAGCAAATGTAAAAGGTCTACGAATAGTGCATAAAAACACAGACAGTACTAATTGAGCCCGAAAACAACAATTTGTGCCAAGTTTCGTAAAGATAATTTCTAAAAAAACATTTCTATACAAGGTAGTAGATGACATATCAAATTTATATATTAAGTCACTTTTAAAGTTCGCAAACCGCGTTGATGTCCTATGATGTTACTAAGGTTTATGTACAGAGTGTCATCCGGGCAGTATAACCAAACCGATAATACCTCAATATAAAGTGTTCCTCTGGTAGAAAAAAAAGAAAAGGATCGGCAGATAAGTTAGAAATACTACTCCTAACAACTTGAAGACTCATCCTAAGTCGATAGTCTCCCATATAATTTAGCTAGTAGATCAAAGTAGGGAAGAGTCGTTTGGTCGAAGGCGTTGTGTAAATATGTACTATTTGATTGAGAACATGATTATGTGAGTGCATGAATAATTGAAGAATTGTTGCATGAGCGTTTCATTGACCCTTATGATGTGAGATTTATTAGCAAAGAGCAAGAGATGAGCAAAGTTGGAATATAGCCTGAGTAATTACTTCCAATTTATATGCTGATGACGAACTGTCAATGTGCAAGCGACTCTTAAGAGCTGAAAAATGAGGGAGATGAAAATATTTTTCTTTTCAAAGAATTGCTAAACCAAATTTCGGAAAGTTAGCTACGCCCTTTTGGTCGTGGTGTTTAATTCAGCCTTGTAGTGCTGTTAAAAAGAGCTCAGTTTAGCCTTGCCTTACATGATACAACTCAAGTAAAGTGCGTACTTAAACTTAATAAAACTCGGAAATATTATTTTTTTTTACTTAAAGGTGTTTTCTATTTTCGTCGAAAGTTCTGTTGTGATTTTAGCAGGAAGCCGTTCGAAGCATCACTAAACTCTGGTTACCAGAGAGAATCTGCAAAGGTCTCACTCACACGGTTTGTTTCTCGGATTTTTAGTAGACTATCATCGGCCGTGGTTTTATAATCAAAGGGAATGTTACTAGTGCTAGAACAACAGAGTATTATAGTTTGATGGTTGTAGAAATCTCCTATAAATAATCAAGATTGATATGAAGTTATATGTATATAAATGATCAGGATAACGAGAAAAATTGAAATCCAGTTGACTGCCTGTCTGTCCGTTCGTCCAGGCTGTAACTTAAGCGAAAATTGAGATATCTTGATGAAACTTGGACCGAAAACATAATGTATTAAAGGTCATAACTAAGCACAAAATTAGGATATACAAGGTGCGTTTCAAATAGGATTGCTCGGTGAACATCGATGTTCGATGATCATCGAGATTGAAAGCAAAAACATCGATGTTTTAATATCGATGTTACCATACGAAAAATATCGCAACATCGATGTTAACGGAATCAATCATCGATGTTAACTTACGGCCTCACCTCACCAAACCAATGCAACTTAGGAAACAAATTAGGGGTATTCTCTGACTCTTGCAAAACCCTTGCACGGTGCCAGAATTGCATATACTATTTCCTCTTGGTGCACCGGCACAACAACAAACACACGTAGAAAATTATTTGCAATGGCTGTAAAATATGTCAGACAAAAACCCATTGTTTACGAGTGCCACTAGTATACTTACTTGTTGTAGTATACTTAGGAGGTGGGAAATAAAACGCACTGATTTCCACACACCTTATAAAGGTTTATTAATTGTAATTAATATATAAAAAAATGTATGTATATTTTGTTTGGGTTTTCTGCGAAACCCACGGTGGTACACGGTTGGCGAACTCGCTGCGTCACGTCACTCCCGTCACTTGGGGGTTTATTAAAACCCAATTGCGGTGATTATTGCGGTAGCACAAGTGCAAAGATAAAACGATGATAAACTGAATTTCGCGGACGACTGTCTTTCTTTACGGATGAAACGGTAAGAGGCAATCCCGGTCGAATCAATCCCTTTTGAAGGTTTGGGTGGTGAATAGATGCTGATTACGAGTCGTCTCGTTGATAATCGTGTGGTTGTTGTGTTGTAGTGTTGTAGTAATGATCGGTGTTAAGTACTGTGTTTGATGCGTGTGTGTGTATTGGTGTATGCTGTGAAATGTTGTGTGATGAGGTGTTGTGACGTGACGTGATGTGTGGTGATGTGATGTTGCAGAATGCTCATAGCTCATGTGAACACCCATGTATATTTACGTGCAATCTCACGCAAAAATATAATTACAACCCTGTTTTAGCTGTCATTTTACAAAATTGTTGAGGAAGGTAAGTTTTAAATAGATTTTATAATTTCTATTTAAATTATAAATATTAGTTACAGTTTGTTTTGTTAAAACGTATGCAAAAGGTGCGCCAATTCACAATAGCCATGCATATTAGTCATTCTATGAACGCATCCACAAATCAAGTGTTTTATTTCTGAACGCGTCATTCACGGCGCACCGGTCGTTCCCTTCATTCATTCGTTCTTCGTGATTCTTCGTCTCGCTTAGTTACGGTCACTCACACTTGTATTTGTTTCTTGATAAAAAATTGTGTTGTACGTACCTGTTTTAATTTACTGATTTGATAGTATTCTATTGGTGTTCTGCATATATATTACATGGAATACAACAATACATACTTATGTCAGTTTTTAACGATTGAATTCTATTTAAATATTGAATTCATCTGTTTACTTTCTGTGCATGCTAAAAGAAATTTTTCTTTTTAAGGTTTTAAATGCTGTATTAGAGACAAGGAAAGCACAGACAGAGCATATCTTTGTTCTTTCACGCAAAATTTGAATGAGCCATAGACAATCAATCTCTTACTTGTTTTTTTTACTGCTGTGGTGTAAATGCTTGCTGTTTTGGTTGCATTGGAAGTAGAAAAATAGGTGACATAACATTTTATTTTGTGTACTCTTCAATGAATATTTTTGCATGTTTGGGTTATTCGAGTTAATGTCGGAATTTTATTGAAGTTATACTTCTTATACGAGTTCGGAAAAAGTTGCGATAGATTCAGGTTGCGCAACCTTGCTCAATATGAATCTACGCAACCCCTTGCTCAATATGAATCTATCTACGCAACCTTGTCTGCGAAGATGTTCGAGCAGCAAGCGAAGCGGTGACAATCGGCGATCGTTTGTTCGTTTCTTTCGGCACAGCTCGGCTTTTCTACCAACAAACACAATGTTGCCATGCTTATGCTGTTGTTGTTTTTGTAGAACAATGTTTCAATTTTTGGTTGGTGACATATTCAATTAAAAAATCAATTCCGTTGGGATTCGAACCTACGTACCTCCTACGTGCTCATCGTAATTTTTGAAACGCTTACCACCTAGACCACCATTGACACTTGAATTGCATTGTCCTAATTATGGTTTGGTTATGCATGAAAGAAATATACAATGGATCGCCGATTGTTGGTGACATATTCATATGTGTACGCATATGTATGTTTGTATGCTTGTGCATTATTTGTTTGGCAATGTATGCAAATATATGTACATATAGGTATATATGAATGTATGAACATGCAAGTCAATGCGCGTACATGTAATAAGTACATATCTTGATAAGTGATGAAAAATTTCTGAACGCGCACATGCGTATACATACACTCATATGAGCATGTGCAGATACACAAGATAGGATAGAAGATGTATGCCTTTTAACATCGTATACTATACAAATAAATATTTTTCTTAATAATAGAAATTAAATTTATCACAGCAATATACATAATATACATATACATAATATTGCTGTGATAAATTTAATTTCTATTAGTAAGAAAAATATTTATTTGTATAGTATACGATGTTAAAAGCAAAAAATTAAAAATTTATTCTGTCGAGATTCGAACCTGAGACCTGTGGTATCATCTTGACTTTCCAAGCGCTTACCACCAACACCACCATTGACACTTAGGTTGCGCTGACTTAAGTATGGTTTGGTTATGCATTTACATAAGAAACATACGATGGTTCTAATAATTTTGTTTAAGTATAAAATATGCTTTTGTAGAACATTTGCTTTCGCAAACATATAGACAAATGTGCAAACGACATAATACATATATGTATGTATGATTGTTTCGCATTTTGCTTCTACGCCGGTCAAATTTCTATACAAAAATCGGCTGAAATGTATGAGAAAATAAAAAATGGACAACTAGGGCAAGTAATTTTTAAAAAATTTATTGACAATTAAATATAAATGAAAATGCATGTAAATTTACTTAAATTTATTGAAATTTATTGAAATTTCGTTTCGCATTTTTCGGCACTTTCAAATTAATTAATATAAGTAAAATTCACGACTTAACCCGCACACGTCTTATTCGCGCAAAATTTCCAACTTTATGAAAATTGGCGCAATTATTGACACTTCAATTTTATGTAAAGTTTAAAACATGTTTACATATGAATATATAATATATTTGATTTTGGCGCAATTATTGACATTTGTCTTAATATACAAAATTGGACCAAAACGAAACAATGAAATACATACATAATTACTTTTGCATGTCAATATGGAAATGCCGACGGCAAAACGCAAAGGCATATATTGCACATATGTACATACATACATACTAGCGATTTCTTGGTTGAAAGCAAAAATTGAAGCATGAGAAATTGAAATGCCGACGGCAAAACGAAATTGCTTACATTCGTACATTGCGTATGAATCATGAAAATATCATCATAATATTTAGGTAAATCTTTTATATATTTAAAATGAGTTATTATAAAATAAGATCACATATTCAATTAAAAATCAATTAAAACAAATTCTGTTGGGATTCGAATCTACGCACTTCCTAGGTGCTCGTCGTAACTTATGAAGCGCTTACCACCTAGACCACCATTGACTCTTGAGTTGTGTTGTCCTAATTATGATTTGGTTATGCATGAAAGAAATATACAATGGATACCTCTTTCTTTGCTGCTGCTGCGCATATGTATGTTTGTGTGCTTGTTCATTATTGAAGTTATACTGCTTTTACTTTTCTTTGTCTTTCATTTCTGCGAATTCTCAACTATTTTATGTGACCTTTTGTTGAAATACCCTGTGTTGGCCGTTGAAAAATTAAGGCTATACTTTACAGGATTATTTCCGTAGTTTGTCTTCATCTACATTTTTTGGAAAACGACCCGCGATGACGAGGTATATCGTTTTATCTGACATCGTGAGGTTTAAGAAGTTCATTTCTAATTTTGTTTTTTGGCGTATTAGAAATGATGTTTCTTCGGAAATCGTTCGCTACAACGGATAAAACGACTTCTGAGTGGTGATTTTAATGAATAAATTCCTTTTGGTTGAAATGCTCTGCGTTGGCCGTTGAAAATTTAAGACTATATTTCTCAGGATCATTATTTCTTTTCATTTCATCAAGGAAATTAATGACCTTTAGAAATATGCATATTTGCATTATTTCGTTGTCATTTCCATATTCGTAGCAATGGAATTTCTATGGCATAAGTAAAGTAAAGGCCGCCGATTGTCACCCCTTGCCGCTGTAGCAGCTTCGCCTACAAACATGTGTAAACATGTATGTATGTATACGTAGGATCGTGAATACATATCGACGCAGATTTTTGCGAGAAGCACCAGAAAGTTGGGCAATTTATGATTTTTAGCTTTTGCCATTGTCGCGAAAAGACGAATTGTTGGCAAAGGCATGCTCGGTGAGATAATAAATTATAATAAATTTGTGAATTTAAGTTTTCTAGTTTTCTTTCATACAAAATGATATGCATTTCTTGGAATATCACTAAGAAGTATAACTTCATCCGCGCGTAGGGACTCCACGCACCTTTTTTTTTCACTTAATTGTATGTTTTCTGGGATACAGGAATAGAATTAAAAATGCCGCCAAAAAGTCGCATCTGGGAATTTTTTGAAAAACTTGAAAATAACGAAGCCAAATGTAGGTCTTGCCATAAATTCATAAAAACTTGTAGCAACATTACAAATCTAAAGTTACACATTGAAAAAATGCATAGCTCATTATTAGGAAAACATAGCAACGACGAGAACACAGTTCAAAAAACAGGCGCAAAGAAATTACGTAAAGAGACATTCGTAAAACCTTCAATGTCAACTGCTTCTACTTCTGCTGATAGAATTACACCTGACTCTGCTTTATATGAAAACAGTTCAATTGATTCTGATTGTAGTTTTAATGCAAGTGACATAAGCGCATCGTCTCTTCGCAAAAAAATATTCCAGCCGACACTAAATGAGAGTTTCAGGAGCATATCTGAATTTTCTGAAAACGGAACTAAAGGTGTTCGACTTACAAATGCTATCTTGTATATGATTTGCAAAGATTCACGGCCGTTCCAGATTGTTGAAAATTAAGGACTTCTAAACTTAATGAAAACAGCTACTCTTCTGTATAAAGTCCCATAAAGTCCCCAAGAGAATGCTAGAGAACCGATATGAAGTTACACAGAATCTTTTAAAAATAAAATCAAAGGTGTACGTAATATAACCTTAACAACCGGCATGCCGCGGCATATAAACAGATACTATGCAGAGTAGGAGTTTTCTTGGTGTCACTATACTCTTTCTTGACGAAGATCGCATGACATCAGTGACTCTAAGAGTTTATGAGTTAGACGAATCGCATACTGCTGAATACATTGGAAGAATGCTGTTACAGACATGTCATGAATGGTGTATAGATCCAGAAAAAGTATTCACTGTAGTAACTGATGGAGGAGTTAACCCTCTAATGCATGAATTTTTGTTTCGACTGTGATTTTTATATTAGACTATATTCAGGTCTGTGAAGACGAATCTGATGTTAGTTTTTCGATTTGTCAATTTGTGTACCTTTTACAGGTAAAATAAAAATCCCGCCTCAAGGCGGACCTATGCATTAACCCTTATTGTTCATATAAATTTATGTTTTCATTTCTTCTTTATTGTGATATTTGAAAAAACAATCTTTTGCCGTTGAATTGCATAAATTAATTTTACATTTAATGCAAAATGCCTGAGTTTCTGATTTGCATCCACGAAATTTGCACATTTTTTGCCTGAGCGGTCCAAAAACTTACACCAGTGTCCTATTTGATCGTATCTTATATTTTCTGATAGGTGATACGTCTTTTTAGCTTTTGGTGGAGGTGTTAAAGACGATGGACGACCACGTTTTACAGGTTTTGTCGAACCAATCAAACAAAGTGTTTCTGCCACTTCTGATCTGAAGTCAGGAAGTTTACACTTTAGGACGTCCTTATTTAGTCGGTTATAAAGACAATATGCATTCACCATACTCACGTCCAGCATGTGGTAAAATAATTTATTTGTCCATTTTCTGGTTTTCATTTTTATGTGGTATCGACCAATCAATCCGTCAACCAAATCCACACCACCCATATGCTGGTTGTATTCTTTCACAATAGCTGGACAATCCACCTCCAACATTTTGTTTCAATTTTCGATCCCAACGATTTGCCTTTAAGGAATATGAACTTTCATTATGTACAATTGCATCTGTTCCTACGTAGGTGGATAACAGACGAACTGCTCTTGTGTCGTACCACAAAACGCTGCTTATGTCTACTCCAAAAACACTTCCCACGTATTCTTCATTATACCCACGTGCTACTTTTTTTGATTGCAGCTCTGCGTCTGTGGAAAGTTTTATATTTGGTACTCGATTTCCTCGCACTGTACCTAAACTGTGAATTCCGCGACTTCTCATATATAATAGCAATCCCAATGAGGTATAAAAGTTGTCAAAGTAAATAATATGATTGGCATTGTTTGGTATGACTTGTGACAACCTAACTACAACATTGGATGCAGCACCAAGATCTGGACAATTTGGCAAAATTTTGTTATCGCCGGCGCCACAATAAACTTCAAAGGAATACGAATATCCAAAGGAATCGCAAATCACGAATAGTTTCGCTCCCCATTTGTGAGGTTTTGCTGGCATATATTGCCTCACTGGGTTTCCACTCATTTTCGTGGCACACATTTGCTCATCAACGCAAAGTCTCTGCCGCATTGGAACTGAAGAAAAACGTTGGTTGAAATGTTTTACTAGCGGCCTTATTTTATACAAGAGGTCATAACCAGGTTGACCTTTCTCTATACGAGACGCATCATTATTGAAATGCAAGTGGTTTCTAATTTCTTCAAATCGATTGCATGTCATGGATAAACGTATCGGATCTAATCCGTATTGTCCCCAATATGAGCGACTGTTAGGAAAGCGATAAACAGACGTAAACAACAATATTCCCAAAAACTTACGCAGCTCTTGGTGATCGATACAAAACTTTGAAGATATATCTTTTTGCTTGGCATACAAGTTCATCTGTAAGGCTATTGCCTGCAAAATTTTTATTAAAAATTTAATAAACTGTTATATATTAGAAATTACCTTCAGAAAGTCTTCGGTCACAAAATATGCAAAGCAGTCGTAAGGTGTTTTTAAACATTTTTAAAAAATCCGGCATGTCCTGGCCTTGAAAAAGCCAAATCTGCAACACTCAGCTGAAGTTTTTTCTTCTTCCAAAGAATCGATCTTATCGCACTCATATCGTTTCTCAAATCACTTGCAGCTGGTAGGACTCCGATTTTTTCTTGCGATTCTAATGCTTTGTGCACAGAACGTGTCACTGTCGACGGTAAGAATATACACAGAAGTAACGTCACAAACAGGCAATGGAGGAATCGGTGGCAGCTCAATTATTTCAGCATTTTCTTCAAAGTCTGTCACATTCAAACTGCATTCGATTGCGTTTCGCATCATTTCTGAGGAGTTTAGCATTGCATCAATGATCGTATCATTTTCCGGTAGTGAGTAGGTTGGATCCATATCAGAATCGTCACTATCAAAATCGCATTCATTGTCGGGAAGTATCAGTTACCAATTGCGACTCTTCGAAATATTGTCGAATTTCTTCATCCGTCATATGGGTCTTAGAATAACGCGACATATCTGATTATTATTCAATAATAAAATAAGAAAAATTTTCAATTGTATCACAAATATTTCATTTTACTGGAAAAAGGTAGGCAGCGCAATGCATGAGTCCGCCTCAAGGCGGAGTTCAATATTTTCGAATTTACTCACCTGCTATTAGTTTTTTTATTATAAATCGAACACTATCATAAAGAGCACAAAATTCCACACCCGTAAGTATTTTTTTCAACTTGAAACGACACAAGAATTTATATTTCTTGTTGTTCAGAAAATTGTGTTGATTGCAAAAATAATTAAATTGGCGGGAAAGTGCTAATCTGTCACTTCAAATTGACAGTACGTCAAAACTAGAAGTAGTATTGCCAATCTGAAAAAACCATTACGTAAGTTGAACTTTAAGCGTTCTTTTGAAAAAAAATCCGAATTTTAATATTAAAAGAAATATTTTATATCTGATTTTGAAAACACCCCGTCTGTAGGCAGGCATATGCACTAGAGGGTTAAAGCTGTAGATATCTCATTTGGAAAAATTGCCATATTATTTGTTTTGCTCACCTACTGACTTTAGTAGCTTAAAAATCGATTGCAAAAACAAAGCAATTACCAGAATTGATTGCATCTGTAAAAGGATTGTCACCTGGTTCAACCATAGTGTAGTGGCGAGTGATGAGTTAAGAAAGGATTCTGATCTAAAATTAATGAAAGATGTCAGCACTCGCTGGAATCCCACTATTCCAAGCTCCAACTGATACATGCAAACAATATTTAATTAATTTTTGCATCCTACTTTTTGCAGTTTTAATCTGGCATGGAATCAGAGTTGGTTGCTTATATAATTATTTAACAATTAATATTAATACAGTAAAATAAAAGAGGGTTGCTAAAACCATATTAAGAGCTCTTGGGTTCCTGTTATTTTCAGTTTTTCTTTGCAAAGATTTTGCCGATAAAATCCTCTTGCAGTTGACGCTATTGACAACATTTTTAGACTTGGTAATTAGGTTTTCCCTAAGGAACCCGAAAAAACAAGAAGTTAATGACGATGAAAGGCGGAACTGAAGAGTAAAGGGCTAAGAGGAGTATACTCGTATTGGTAAATCGACGGCGAGAAAGAAGCCGACAGGCGAAAGGAAAAATGTTGAAAAGGAAATGCAAATGCTAAATCAAGGGGAGTGACTAATGAAAGAAAGAGTAAGAGAGAGAGCGAAGAAGACTGCTATTGAGAGCATGAGAGAACATGTTTGCAAAAAGAGTTGTATAGAGGGAGAAAAACAAACAATAGTACCGCAAGGGACAATATTTACGTCGAATGAGCTAAAAGCTGGCTACCTGCCCTTGCCACAACAACACTTTAGCGACCACTAATGCTAGAAGCAACTTGCAAATTGACTTTATGCTGCTGCCACTTGGCAGCTACATCAATGTGGAACTTTCTGCCACTTTCTAGAGGCATCTACTTTGAAACTTTCAACTCGAGCAGCTGTTGGCAGAACGACACGCCGATAAAGCAGGAAGGAGTTGAAAATACAACGATGTAAGGATTGATTGACAATATTTTGTCGTGATTTTTTAACTGCGAAATTGTTGTTGCTTTGTTGTTACCTTGATACTTTGTTACCGTTGTTGTAAAGTAATGTAGGTTCGATTGAGTTAGCCAAGTTGTGTGGCAAGTAACAAAATCCCAGCAGCTGTTGTAATGAGTGTGAAAGCGTCTAGTTAAGAGGAAGCTGTCACTTGCGTACAACATGAATAATAACAATGGAGAGCTTAACTAATCTACACCGTATGGAGAAAACAAAGCTGCTTTTTTAAACCGGAGGTTCTTCAACTATAATTATGTCTTTGAACCATGAGCAATAGCTTTCCAAAGCGGACAACAAGAATTAATAAGGAAAAGTTCTAAATCTTTAGATATGGATTTTGTTTCCAGCTTTCTTTTCATGGCAAACTTTGTTTGCTTAAGCCGAATACATCTTAAGAGTCAATTATCAAAACCATAAATTACCTTGACGAATTTGGTAAAAGAAAGAAAATACTTTCTAGTTGGTTTCATCTTGGACATGAAGAGCCAGCCTAGAAAAGAAGAAAATAAAGAGCACGTGTTACTTTTATGATCTTTTTTAGCAGGTATTGATGTACTGCTGAGTCACAATAAATGCAATGTCTTCTACCCACTTAAAGTCTTAACCACAGCAACCAGCTTAAGTATCGAACTCACCAAAAAGACTGCAATTCGTCAACAATAATGAGCAAATGTGCAACTAAATGGCAAACAACCATCAAGAACTGGCAGTTGTCAACCAACAGCCAGCTGCTAGCCGCCAGCAACAGAAAACCGAAACCTTAAACTACGCTAACGTCACTCTGCACTACCCCTAAGGTCACTAAGTACTCGTGATATTCTTTCTTTGTTTGCCACTTGCAGCCAGTTGCAAGTGTTCGGCAATAGTTTGCACGCGACCCAAACCTTTCTTTGGGGATATTAACTTTGGTGGTGCCCTTGAATGTTGATGCGGTAACTCGTGAGGGTGTGGGTAGAATGAACAGCAGCTGAGTGGATTGAAAAATGCAATGTCAAGTGAGGGATGTTTTAATGTTTCTGGAAAAGATCGACGTTTACTTTTTGATTTTACTTAAAGTTAACGCATAAATAGAGAGTCGTCTTAGTTGAGCTCTTTTCGCATACGCTTTTAGTGCGAAGATCATCAGCTATGTGAAATTGGTTTGATTGTTTCGCTACTTTCTACTCTACCTTAGGTATTTGTCCTACGTCATTATACATCACACCGCCAGATCCGCTCTCAACAAGTACGCAGTATTTACCTGTACAGCAACGACAAGGACTCCTTGGGTTGGGCTGTTATTAGTTACAACTTTTAAAATAAAATTAAATTTTATATTTAAACAGGATGATTCCCTCTCGTCCACCTTGTTCAATATAATGCTGAGTGATACGAGTCGCCAATCTGAAAACCGTCGTAGTGCTATTCATTTTAAAAAGACATTGCAAGTGGGATACGCAAATGTTATTAAAATCATAACAACAGCGACGTCAGCTTAGCCTTTTTTTTAATCTAGTAAAGAACGTGAAAGAGGTTTGTGTTGTGGTGAACGAGATTAAGATAAAGTACCTGACGACCACAAATAAATTTTCCTCTCGCTTTCCGAACTACGTCACTCTTGGAAGCTGTATATTTGAAAAGTTAAGGACATAATCTGTCTCGGATTATCAAAACGGCAAAGAGTTAAATGGAAATGCAGGGAGATCATTGGAAAGGTGGCAAACATATGAAGATAAATTCAATACACTAAAAAGAACTTTTGAAGCGAAAAGAAAAGAAGACTCTCAATCTAAGACAAATATAAATTAGAATTTTGTGATAAGAGAACAAGCTCCGCCTTCATTAGTATGATAAAATACGTCGGAAGGCTGTTTTTAAACGACAGAAAGCATCTAAGCACAATTGGGAAAACATTTTTGAAAATGGAAACAATAGTTTTTCCATACTTCCGGTGAGATAAAATTCAAGTTATTAACATTGCTTCTTTCAAAGATACGTCTTTTATGAACTTTGGCCACCGCACTGGCTATTGCCTTCGCCCCCCACTTGCTGGGCTTAGCCTTTAATGCCGAATCAGCACGATTGGCGTCCCCAGAGAGGGAACGTTTTCTTTTCAGTCGTGTTAACGCTTTCAATGCTTTTGACGTCCGAGTACCACAGTGCCGCTTGCTACACAGCGTGTAGATTCATTGTGCTCACCGATGGTAACATCCACTTCTCCCACCGCCGGTTGGGCCGATATCCTAGCGTGCTTTTTTTTCTTTATTCTCCTCCATGTTAATTTTATTTTCAGAATATGCCAAAGCAAAGTTACTAGGAAGAAAATGATGGATATATATCTCTGGTCTAGGAACTAGCTCAGTTACCATCAGCCATGACAATGCTGGCAGCAACGTCCATTCCCCAATTAATATCCGCGTGGAGGATGTATTTACAAAAGATTTCCGCCGAAAGGGCTGTCTCAGTTAAGATAAAGAACAATCAGCAAGATGAAGGGCAGTCTCGAAAAAATAGCAGCAAGACGCATGGGCTTTTAAGCTTGCTTCTGCGAATCATGGTCCTATCTGATTCGAAAAATTCTCCGAGCTTTACTGTTGTCCACCGAACAGCGAATCGCTTAAGAAAAACATTGTTCCAATCCGCCATTAATGAAGGCATTTTATATACTAAAGTTGTATGCCATTGGAAATCGATGGCTCTTTAAATAAATACAAGTCTCACAAGGAAATACATATACATATAGACGCACAAAGCAGAAGAATAAATAATCATCAAATCGTTTGGAAAAGTCTATGTGCCCGAAGGCGAGATGGGTTTGCGAGAGAAAAATGCGCGCATTTGTGTAAGTAGTTGTGTAATTGGTGCCTTAAAGAGTTGTCTTGACGTACAAAAACAATTTCAGAGCGCTTATATACTATGTGTGTAAGGCCAAATACTTACTACATTTATGTATTGCTGCTGGCTTTCGCTTGGTAGCAGTAAAGAGGGTTAGTGAGACTTTGATCTGTTTTCGGACTAAATATACGTTAAAATCGGTAAAGGGTGGACTATAGGACCGGGGTGGCTTAACTTCCCAGCCATTTTTTTCCAAACCGTTTTTAACCGGTTCTTCAATAAAAGCTCAGTATCTTGACATGATGTAAAATTATTGTAATTTCATTAATTTTTATCGGTAGCATTCTTCATTAATGGTTTCATCCTGTTTTAAATCTTCATAATACAGCATGCCCTTCTGATCCCACCAAATAAAAAATATTACTTAGATTATATATGGATTTTCGGCCTTGTCGTTATTTTGGCTGATTGGCCATAAATGATTTTTTGAATTATAGTAATAGATACATATTTCATCACTAGTCACAATCTAATGCGAACACCTCTTCGTTTTGTAGCATATAATAGCATACTGACATGTCTTTTAACACTTCTTTCCTCCTATTATTGTGGCATCCATTTTCCTTGCTTTTGAATGTATGCGGCTACTTTTCAATGTTTTGAAATGCTGCTTGAGTGATTCGCAAAAATTCTGTTAGCTGATGTTTATATTTGGCAATAAACTTCTTTAAGTATTGCTTCCAGTAGCTCATATTTAAAAATTTTTGTTTGCCGAAAACTTTCTTTATCCTCTAGGGTAAAGTCACCATTTATAGCTCGTGCAAAGTTCACGGTCAGCAAGTGCGTCTTCACTCAAACTTTCACGAAAATACCATGACTTTTGGCTAAGGTTTTCTCTATTTTAAAATAAATAACAAGAACTCTTTCAAAAATTTTTTCTCAGACACAAAACTCAACAATGACAGTAGTTTCCAACATATGTTCGGTAAATTGGAACAATGGAATAATAATAATTTAAGACATATCTTGGCAAAACACAAGAATACAATCATAGTTTCAATAGGTAAGGAAGGTAGAAACGGTGGAATAGATTTTTAATAAATTTTTATACAAATTTTCATCATGATTACAGAATTTTCGATAGGAAATATATTCGAAGCAGTTGCCAAAGTGGAGCACCAACTTTTTATTTTTCATTAGTCATGTTTAATAGATTATAACTTACAGCATGTCGCCTCATATGTAAACTCTCACAGAAAATGTAACTCACATGCCATGTTGTAATTTACTGCTCACGGCAAATATCACTCCACGCACCACACATTTTAAAAATGTTAGAATATCCCTCATACACCCCTGTTAGAACAATATTGCTGACATTTTGTATGTAACTTCGCTATATGACGACACAAAGTATTGAAAATAATAAAAAACGGTGCAATTTTTAATGAAATTGTATTGTATATTTATATTTAAATAATTTTAGTATATTCAAAGCTACTGTGAATGTTTTCCAATGGTTAAATTAAAAAAAATAATGAAGCTAAACTATCTTTTAGCATCTTTGTTTCAAAAACTCGATTTATTTCGAACGTGTGAACGTGTAGCATTCACTCTCGATCCATCAATCATCAATATGAATCACGATCCAAATATCACAAAAATTATGACAGGGCCCGTACAATCCATACATTTTTAACTTATCACTCAAAGATGCATATTTCACATTAACACCAAAATCACTCATACGCACCATATCACCCTTAAAGACCCACATTTTCACACTATAGCCAATTGCGCTAATACGCCATGTCGCCTATAGCAATGATTCGAACGGCTTTCATGTAATGGCATTGCAGATACTAGTAAAGTAACGTTCCTCTTGAACGTCACACATTCTCCTTCGAACACACATTTCTACGCAGGCAATTGGAAACTTCATAAAAGGATTATATTACAAATGAAGGTCAAATGAAACGAGGATTGCATCGGTAAAGTGCTTGACATCCACTTACTGTTGTTGTGCAAGTGGTTGTTATTCATGTGGTTCGAGTGTCTTGTGTTTTTGTAGCTACCAGAAGTCAGAAGTCCATTTTAAGTAGCGCATTAGTCCTTTATTCTTTTCAGTGCGTATTCAGCCTTCACTTTTGTTGTTGGTTGTTGTTTCAGCTCACATCACCGACTGTATTGTAGTTGTTTGAATTTTAATGACACAATGACTCGCCTACATTATTAAATCGAAGATAGTGTTGCCATCAAAGCAGTTGTTCTTGTTGTTTGCTGTAATGCCACCAACGGTTTCGTTAGCAACTTTGCCGAGACCCAGCTTTCCAGTGGGTTAACGTACAAAGTGTAAAAGGGTCAGTCAGGGATATGTTGTAATAAAGTAAGCACACTCAAATGTAATTATGGTCAACAAAATGGATATTATTCTCATATATTATATAAGGTGCGTTCCAACGTAAACAGGACTTAAAAAAAAACACAGAACAAATAGTTTTTTCGGCAAAATCAATTTATTTTATTCAAAATACTCTCCTTCTGCTTCAATAGAGCTTTTTGCACGGTCCAAAAGCATGTCGAACAGTGTTTTAGCTCGTTGGCCGGTATGGCCGCCAGTATGCCGGTGCAAGCCTTTTGAATGGCCTCTACGTCTGCGTAACGCTTTCTTTCATAGGCAAATGCATTTTTCCGAAAAGTCTCACGTTGCCATATCAGGTAAATACGATGAGTGGTTAATGGTTAAATTGTGATTTTTGGTCGTGTAACAAACGCCAACTTTCATCTTCGCGGAACAAACCGTGCACACACCTTTCGTAAGCCCAAATGTTCGGTTAAAATGCGATAAATCGATGTTTTTAAGATGTTCAATTCTATTTCCATGTATTTCAATAATGATTTCGGCTGATTATTGATGAATTCACACACAGTTTTGATGGAATTTCAAGTTATCACGGATTTTGATTGACCCAAATGTTGATCGTCATTTATGTCCTCACGACCACTTTGAAAACGTTGAAACCACTGTGCACGAGTGCTGCTACGGGAAAGGCAATCATCGCCTTGCACTTATTACCTCAATTGAAACGTTTCGGTAAAAGCTTTACCAATTTTAAAACTAAATTTAATGTTGGCTCTTTGTTCGAAGCTCATTTTCGCACCAATAACACAAACATACTGGCTTAAAACGCAATAACTTCACTTCCAATAAATGAAATATCATGAAATTCTCACTGGATAATCGATAGATATAGCAGATTCTAACGCACCAGTCGAATAAATAGATGGCGCCACTAGAGGGCGCTAGATTCAAAAAGTCCTGTTTACTTTGGAATGCGCCTTGTATGTGTGAAAGTGTTGTTGTTACGGTTATTTAAAGGCAATGAATAAGGACTGCCGCGGGAAGATAAGATATTGCAAAATGACCAAACTCATTCAAACATTTGTTAGTAACGAGACATTGATTAATGTTAAAGTTCAGAATTAGGATTGGATCAAGGAAGTAGGGTTAGTGATATAATTATATTTATAGAAACCTTAGCATGATTCCAATGTATTCAAAAAAAGAAAAAACGTTTCTTTGCTAGTAAAAACACCTTTCTGTACGAAAATCAATCAATCAATTTTTTATCAATCATTTTGTGTGTAAACTATATGCTAGGTATAGTGAGCCAGTCTGAGCAACTGCTCCAAGATAGTGCCCCGTTGCCTCAAATAATAGTCACTGCCAATTTTGGATTTTGTTTTGATCGTTCGGTATGTCTATATGCTATAGCGGTCCGATATTGCGGGTCCAGGCAAGAAATGTATGTGTGTAAAATTATTATGGGAGGTTCATAGATTCAATTCCGGAGTGTAAAGGTATAACGGAGTACCGGCCCGTGCTCATTCTAATGAAATTGGTATATAAGATTAATGAGATTATGAGTTACATGATTTGTAGTATTGGATCGGTGAAATGTGGAAGAGAGATGAAAGTTTGGTTACAAAGCAAAGAGGCCATTCAAGTTTTCAACGAATATGTTATGCAATAAATTCCAAAGAGGCATAGAGGGCGTTTAAACACTTGCTTATAATGCCAATAAGAAAAGTTAATATAAATAATTGTACAACTCCCAGATATAAAACTTAATACCGTTTGACTAGAAGGTTATGCTTTGAAAATCACTAATGAGATAAAGCTAGAGGCTTACCTGATGTAATACGTCACAATCCCATGTTCAAAGATTATCAGTTCTCAACTATGGCTCGAAATTTTATCTATGGGTCGAAATTTTATCGAAAGATAAAATAAAAAAATTAAAACTAGAAGCTGAAGATAGAAAATCATAGGAAGCACAATTTCATATTTACATGTGAAGCGTGTAAGGCAGCTTTCTCTTTCCGCAGTGACCTGTGCCTTCACGGACTACTGATTTGAATTTGATTGAACGCTGGGCTATAGATATTCTGAGGTATTCCGTTACGTAGAGGAAATGCAGAAATTGTTGATGTACTCATACTAAGTCTGCCTTTGATGAAATGCTTGCAGTTCTCGAAGGACACTCCCCTCTCGGAATTTTTAACTTGACGGTATAATCCAATCAAGCAAAATCCCATATAATTCTCCTATGTGGACTGTTCCAAAAAAGGCCACCGATGACCAAGGTAGACCCAAAAGACGAATGGTTGTTGACTTCTAGAAAATCAAAGCTCATACGATTACTGACATATATCCCATTCCCGATATTACTTTACAAAACTTAGAAAAAGCAAAGAGATTTTCCACAATGGATTTAGAATCAGGTTTTCATCAAATATTAATTAAAGAATCTGATCGAGAAAAACTGTATTTTCCGTCAACGGTGCAAAGTATGAATTAGTTAGGATGCCATTCAGATGGAAGAATGCCCCATCCATTTTTTAACGATGCGTCGACGACAATTTAGAGAATACGTTGGCAAATTTGCATATGTTTATATTGACGATGTTTTAATATATTCCTCCATACCCGAAAAACATATGTAACGCTTTCGACTATTATCAACGCACTGCACAATGTTAACATGAAAATTTGTGATGAAAAGTCAAATTTTTCCAGGATTCAGTTGAATACCTTGGGCACATTGTAAAACATAATAGGATAACAATTGATCCTAAGAAAACTGAAGCCATAAAAAACTACCCACAACCTAAAAATCTAAAAGAATTACGATCTTTCTAGAGCTTGCTAGCTATTATAGAAAATTCGTTAGAGACTTTGCCAAAATTACGAAACCACCACCCGTTCATTTGAGAGGAGAATTAAGATTAATATCAAAGAACCAAAGTGCTAAGACATTTGTGCATTTAGACACAGCAGCAGTAAAAGCTTTCGAAATAATAAAAAATACATTGCAAGAACAAGTCGAACTATTTCAACCAGATTTTTCCAAATCTTTCCATTTGACAACAGATGCAAGCAACTTTGCTATCGATGCAGTTCTGGTCTAAATCGTTAGCCAATCGCATTTATTTCACGCACACTAAATGAAACAGAATAAAATTATAATACCAATGAGAAAGAAGTTACCAGCTATTGTATGGTCATTACAAAAATTTCTATTTCTGAAAGAAACACCAATACAAAACTAAAACGCTGGAAAAATATAATTGAAGAAGATGGTGCCAAACTAGTTTATGAACCTAGTTACCAGAACATTGTAGCAGATGCTCTTTCGCGTCAACAAATCAATAATACTACAGATTGTTCAGATTATTCTCAACAAAGTTCACCATACGAAGTTATAAAAAGAGTTAAACAACCTTTTAATTCTTTCAAGAATCAAATAATTTTACTGCAGAATAATGAAAGAAACGAGGTTCTGACTGAAACAACTATTCCTAGTCGATTCAGACATACAATATTTTTTAAAGATACAGCGGATTTATTATTTAAACTTAAAGATGTAACAAAATCAAATGTTACTAATGCGTTGAATATAGATGAAGAAATACTTTTCCATTTAAAAGACAAAATTATCACTAGTTTTCCAAATTTTAACTTTGTATTAGCTCAAAATCTATTAACAGATGTAAGCTATGACAATGAACAAAGAGAAATAATCACACAGATAAATAACCGTGCACACAGAAATTATAAAAACAACACACAAGAAATATTGTTAACTAATTTTTGGCCAAACTTTTAGAATATGTGTAGAAAAGTAGCAGTAGTATTTGAAATATGTCTACAACACAAGTACGAACGGCAGCCAAATAAAAAACCAATAGGAAAACTCCAAAACCAACGCATGTGCAAGAGTACATTCAAATGGACGTATTTCATATTAACAATGCACAGTATCTTAGCTCTATAGCTAGGTATTCAAAATATTGTTATCTAAGTAAACTTCACACAAAAATAGACTGCCATGAATCAATAGAAGAAATAATAACACAGGTTTTCCCGAATGTCTGACTATCTCATGACTGATAAAGAAAGTATATTTAAATCAAATGTTGTCAAATCAGTGTACAATCGACTACAAATAACTCACTCAGCTACCCCAGTGCATCATTCAACGACGAGCGCACAAGTCGAACGTTTACACGGTAAACTAATCGAGTTAGTTCAAAGTTTAGCCGCTCAGAACAAAACCGCACCAAGTGAAAAAATTTTTAACGCCATCCTCCAATACAACAGAATTATTCACTCATCGACAGGCTATAAGCCCGAGGACGTATTTTTCCACCGCGAAAAATATCCCGACATCAAGGTATTCTTCAACAAAAACAAGGGAAAGTATTAAATTAACACAACAAAAATAGAAAGGTCATTGCATATAAGCCAGGCGATATTATGTACAGCAAAACATACCGCAAAAATAAACTCGCAGCAAAATATAACAGACACAAAGTGAAGGAAGATCGCGAGGACACGATTCTAACAGTGAGGGCACACAGACAGAGACAGAGCACATCATGTGACTAATAGGAATAGGATTTATTAACCTTTTAATATTATCATTAGGATTTTCTGATAAAATTGCTGTTTTATCGAGAAAAAAATTCGTCTTAACCGAAACCGATGCTATTTTTTTTATAAAAACTCATCTTTCCTTTACCACGTTGCAAATCTTTCTACAATTTTAGCGCCTTATGAAAACATTATGAGGTCGCAGTATCGTAAAACTCAAAATAATAAATAAAATAATAATTCTTAAATACCAACTTTTACCGACCGAGCGCCGTGCTAAACGTGCTATAAACTTTTTAGGCTCAATTTTAAAATTTGTAACAGTAACACCGGATCACGATGACCTTGTAGAAATAAAGGCAGGCCTCAACCAACTTATAGAAAATAACAATCAACAAAAAAATAAATTTTTTCTGAATTTGAAAAAATTTTAGAAACTTTAGACCCGAAATTTATAACTGAAGAATTTATACAGAAGTCTATAAAGAATTAGAAGCGATTACAAACACAATTAATTTCACAAAAACAGGGAATTTCTTTTCTGGTACTCTTAATATAAAAGAAATAAAAGAAGTGATTACCAACGAATCATATTATATTCCAATAATAAATGTATTAGAATATTCTGATATACATGTATGCACTTTTAACAGTGCAATTATCACAATTTATAAATATCCAAAATATAGCAAATAAATGCAAAATGTATAATTTAATTCCTTTAGCATTTAAGCATGGAAAATATGACCTTAAACGAAAAATTGCTAAATGTAACAAAGAATGCACAAATTTGTCAAATTGTAAAAATTATGTTGGGGACAATATTTCCAAACAAGAAAATGAAGATTAATGTACAATATCTTGCTTATAAAACAAAATGCTCAATGTAATATCATTCAGGAAAATAATTCTCCATTGCAAATTTTAGACCATGGTAATATTATAGTCGACATTGAACACACGTGGAATGGACTTAAAATAAGCGGTCCACATTTAATTCAATACAACTTCAGCACTAATATCGATACTAAAACATATGTAAACCACGAGCAAGAAATAAAAGATGTAATACATGCTCATCAAAACGAAAGAGTAAAATATTAGACATTTTAACTTCCGAGTCTAAGTATAAGTTTAAAAACATACAAGAAATGTTTAAATTTATTATACCAATCGAAGAACACCCTTTAAAATTTACATTGTTTGCAATATGTATCGACAGTTCCAAAAAAAATTTCAAACGTCGCGAAAATTACAAAGATGCATTTGAAATTAAATTAAGCCAACTACAAGCGTAAATATTTTAAAATGAGGACATTTTATTTTAACAGGGGGGAGAGTTAAGGAACGTATTCCTTATAATAGTATCTTATCAAAATATTCTAAACAAAGAAACATCAAAAAAACCTCATGTTTCAGTAAACAGAAGAACATTAAAGAAAATTCATCAAAACAACCTTATCTTGGAACAATAGAAGTGCACTATAAGTACAACAATCAATAACAACCCAAATAGATGTTTACTAGTAAACAACTAGCATCTCAATAGTATATAGTAAGCAGCACTAAGATTTATGTAAACAAACCCAAACAAAACAATGGAATAAGAGATAAGATTATCGAAACATGTTTAGTTCTTAGCAAGTAAGCAAACGCTCTCTTTAGTATAAAAAGCAGTAACATTGTAAAAGAAGTCAGTAAGGAATAACGATCAATAAAGGGAAGACATACGGTCTAAACAAAAATATCGTTTCTTTACTCAACGCTAATAGCATTGACAGACGGCAGCGTTAAACCAGATTAATTGCATTTTCGGGATTAATTCAGGAGTTACCACAGCTAACTCCGTTGCTGAATCCAAAAATAACTCTCAAAATTTTAGGGAGTTTGTGAGATTTTCGTTGGCAACATTGTTAAAAATGGCCAATTTTCATCAATTGTGAATGAAATACAAGCAACCCTGACAGCTGTTTATCAAATTCTCAATATAATATCAATAAAACTTCTATGTTATGATGCAGTTTTAAAAATAATGTGTTGATATGCTTTTGTAATAAAAAATGGTTTGGTAAAAATTGGTCGGCTAACAACCGTAATGTTTATCTTCTATCAATTTTCATTGAAAATATCACAAAAAGGACAATGAGCTGTTTATAAGAGTTTCAAACTCGCATAGCTGCCGTCTGTCACCTACAAATTTGGATCTGATTAAGTGCGCAGTTAATCCGGATTAACGCTGCCGTTTGTCAAGGCTATAACACACTGCTAGCGTTTAACTCGTGCTAGCACTGGAACGTGCCAGAAATTTTTAATTAAGTTGCTGGTAAAACTCTTAATAATGTTTTGGATTATTACTCCCCTGTACGCTTGGAATGAACTCCAAATCGAAAAGCAGATAGGAGGTATAGGCATGGGGATTGGATACAGCGAAAATAAAATTAGAAAGTACTAGTAATAGAATGATGCAGATGCGCTTATGACGTGGTGAAGTCTTAAAGAAAGTCGCAACTGGACATAATAAGTTAATCTTGTCTACAAGTCGTAGCAAAAAAGCATGCCGATGCGTCATTAATGGAAATTTTGTGGAAACTTAAATTGATGACAATTCTCGCAAAGGTTTAGTAGAGTATAGAAAATAGAAAAGCATCGAAAGCTTATATATTTGGTTCGGAGCTCAGAGCTCTGAAAGTTAAGATTTATGAACATTGAACTTCCTAGAGTAAAAAAAGAATCCAAGAACCACAATTTGTACCATCAATTTGACCTTGTCGTATCCATTTAACTGTCATTCGACCATGATGGTTCTTTATTGTGGAATGTGTGAATGGGAATTTCTTGGATAAACGGCTATGGGCTGAGAACATAGAACTTCCGGGGGTAACTGTAAAATACAGAGAGAATTATTGAGACAATAATTTGACTTGGGCTCTCGAAGTTTGGTTAACTCATTCGACCCTGCCAGTCCCTTACCGTGGAATGTGGATATCGTCGAAAGAGTTATCAGCTTTGAGCGTCACCAATCGTTGGTTTGTGGGTTTTACTCTGACGCTGTGGTTGAAGAACCGCATGGAGCAGTAACAACACAATGCAATATTTAGAATCTGAAATTATAAATTATTTCTATATATTAATATTTTAATATTGTATAGTTTTCATGTTTTCTTACCATTTGATAAATCTTTGTAAAGGAGTTTCGAAAGTAATAACTCTCGGCTGGCTTGGTATTTTACTTCCGCATTTAAGATAGGAAGGATTACTTTATAAAACTTGTCAAGTTTTAAGAACAGCTCGTTTCCAATATCTAGATGCACGGCATTAAAATCAATATCAACCTGTTATAATTGAGTAAATGTTTATTTGAAAATAAATACTTTGTGCTTTTTTCTTACCAATTCGTAACCGTTAAAATCATTGTAGCGCGGCCAGTCTGCTAGCAAATCCGACAGAGATCCTTTACATTTATTTCTAAGCGTGCATGTATCTACCCAAAACTTTTTAACTTTTTCCCAAGGTGTGCAGTTATGTGCCAACCAACTCTTTTTTTCCAAAACGTTGTCTGCAGTGCAAGAAGTTCAATTAAATATTGTTAAAACAACAAATTATTTATAAAGTAGGAGTAAAAAGTATTGCATACCGTCAAAAACATCTTCATGAGCTTCCTGTGTAGCAGAATTGGCTTTGCTTTCCAGCTTTATGACATTAGCCCAACGCGAGAACAATTTACCACTCGGATTCTTTTTTCCCATTTTTCTTTCCAAAAAGTAAAATTCCTAATATATAAGAGTAACAAAAAATTTTTGTAAGTTTTTAGTAGTTGTAATCGAATTCGTGCAATTACCTTCTTTTCTTTAGGAAATACCGCAACAATTTCATTCGCCCATTCCCTCATATCTGAGTATTGCATTTTGCGTCCTAAACCAATGTAGTTGTCAACGATGCAATGTGTTATATTTTTTTGGTTTCTACTGTCCAAGTAGCCGTGCCTTTCTTGATAACTTAAAGCAAGTTGTCCCTTTACTGACGTTTTTAAAAGCTCGCGTAGATTGAAATTCTTCGTTTGAGGCGAACAAGGTAGCATACTACATTCTCCCGATTTGACGGAAGCCAAATCACTGGATATTTTTTTCAGCCAATCTTAGACTTTGGTGTTTGCAGTTTGTGTCTCCTGGTCACAAATAAATGGAATACCCTTAAAAACAGAAATGAGTTATAAATCAGTGAGTTTGCAAGTGAATAACTGAGTGTGTAGTTCTTTAAATTTTAGTATAAAAGTAAGTACTAACTGATTTTTTTCCTAGCCGAACTGAATTGATAATTTAAAAATAAAAGAATCATCTTACCTTTTTTGTTCGCCACTCCCTCAACCCGGCTTTAAATTTTATGCGTTCTCCGAAATATTTTGCGTCACATCTATCGAAAAAAGCGTCAACGTCGTCAATTTGCATTTTCCCAAGAATGAGAAAGGAATTAACCCCCCGTTCAATCAGGGTATCAATTACTTGGTTTAGCAATCCCCAAGACATTAATAATTCCAAGAATTCCTCATGAATATCGCACATTTTGAATATAATATCCGTATAATAACTTTTGGAACACAACCAGCAAGCAATACAACACAAGAGCAACTGAAATGTGGCATGTGCCATTTACATGTTATATGCAACTTCACAAAAAAGTAACGGGATAAAAAGGCACGCACAACAAAGCAACGGGATAAAAAGAATATCACTGTCGCCAAGTAAAATTTTTCTAAATTGGCTGATGCAATATACAAACATTAATATGTATGTATGTATGTAAGCATTTTGAGACGTTAATAGCAAATTTTAAATTAATAAGAACTCTTTTAAAAATAAAAGGTTTTTCTTTTTAATCAATTTAGTAAGGTTCTAGTAAAAATAAGTGGATGTCCTTATTGATTTGCTCTTTAATAGTTTTCTCATAAAAACAAGTAGATTTCTTCTTACAATTGAATTTTTTGACAAAATTACAAAAACAAATTAAAAAATAAGAAGTTATCTTTTTATTTTCAGCCGGTTTCCTTTTCAAGATATTTTAGAAGAAATATAGGCTAAAATTAAGAAGACTTTCTAGTAAAATTTTCTTCAATTTTTTCCCCCCTTGCTCTCCTTGCCCGAAAAGCTTTTTTAGAAGTCAATCTTATTGATTATAGGTGAAGTTTTTGGCTCTGTGTAGCATCAAATAGATGCATGCTCTTCAACTAACTGTAACCATTTCGTCCATCATATGTACTATTATTTTAGACCTTTAAGGCTCCAAATTTTCTACATTTTTCTTCCTTTGGCTTCACTAAGGTTTTGTTTGGCTTCATTTTTCTTACCTTTCACATAATTCTCATTATTCCAAACAATGCGTCCCTCTTGCAACTCCGGTCCATTTGCATACCTTCCAAACTTCGCTTCAAAGTTATTACAATGCAAACGATAGGATAAACATTGCAGCCTTACCTCGTACACCAGCGGCCATTCCACCGCACTTATTGTGCATCTGTGGACGTAAGTATGTGGCGCTTAGTTAAAACTTTAGAACCTTGTTAGTGCAGACTTTGCTATTAAAAAGTTTTACGTGCACCAACCAAAGCAGCTCGGCCGCCATTATGATCGCATGCAATCACACACACACAAAAATAAGGCGCTGTTCAAGCTAATTTACATTTACTTAAAGTACACTTAAATCATTTACATTTCGCTGTGTTTTCCACGTCTCCGGCACACACTTCGCCTCCGAATTAAATCTGTCAAAGCTCGTGCTTCTTTAGCTGAGCTCGAATCGATCTTAAGTGGGTCAATACTTGTAGAGTAGGCCAATAGGCTCATTTAATCAATTAATATTGAACTTATTAAAGATCCAAAGAAAGAGAAAGAAACAGAAACAGATGGAAATAAAACGGTAAATACCATAAGATATAATAGAATAGAGGAGCAGGTATGTTGGGAAGAGATTGAGTAACCGAAGAGTTGGGAAGTTTTTGCAAAAATTTATGAGCATTAGAAATACAATGCTTAAAAACCGAAGTTACAAGCACGAGTAGAGATTCAAGTTTTGCCTGCCAAAGTCACAGCGGCCGATTAAGTCGGTGGTACAAGAGCTGTGGCCTTTGGATAGTCTAAAAACGAGGAGAGACCAATCTGGTTTACTATTTTCCAAGAAGGTGTGATAGCAAGAACTACCCTTGTCATAAAATAGTGGAGAAATTCGAAATGAATACGATCTTGTTTCAACAACAATAAATATTTTAAACTAGCTGACCCCGCAGCCGTTGCCCTGCGTGAAATTATGTGTTTTGAAATGAAAAAATTTGAAATTATATTCTGTCGAAAATGATTTATTTACGATTTTTCTACATTTTTTTTTATGTAGCGCAACTTAATAAACATAACTTTTTGATTTCTGTTCTGGTGCGTAAATATATAGAGAAGATGGGTTTCCAACTCGTCAACACACCACATATATCTGGCCGTGTGAAAAACATAGCATTTCCCGATTTCCTTGTGTCCTGTTGATGGTCAACGCAAGGGCAATTTTCCTGGAAATTGAATACGTTTGAACTGAAATGGCTGTCCCTTGTATTCGATAACTACGTCATAATCATTCGGGTTCCATTACACAGTTTCGGCGCATGAAGATTGTGAAACATAATAATGACAGATCCAACTTTAAGACGCAAATGATGCTGGGGCAGGCTTGGTATGGTATTTGGAAATTCCACTGGATAATTTACGGTTTCGTCTTCCTTGTCAAGACGATCGATCGATTTATATGAGCGCAAACCTCCCGGAACTTGACTTTGAATCTTCCAGTTTAAATCACTAACATCGGTAATTTTGGCAGCTAAAATTGCTCGTGCACTCAAGCTATCGCAGTTACGATAATTTGGCCAATGTTCGGATAAACATTCGTGATGAGTTCATCTTCCGTTGAAGTGAATTGACAAAAGGAGGTGAAATTGATATCAAACCACTGGAAGTATCAACCGAAATTTGCCCATTTCCAATTCTTAGCGAATACAATGTAAAATGTCATCGGCAATGTCATTTTTTCGTATCCCATAATTAACGCGAATTTAAAGGCTGATATGTCGAAATGATCTTCGCGAAAAGTATGCGAACTTCAGTGGCATGCGAAGTACTATCGCATTGTCCTTCGTCTGTTTCCAGTGATTATCATGTTCCAGCAAATGCTACTGCTGGCATGCTTCTCAAAATGTTGCACACACTGTACCATTCACAATACGCGATGACTTAAATGAAGTTGAACCGCGAGACGCAAAACAGTCGGAAAACTTTCATGAATTGCAAAAGTAAATATCCTACAAAGCGCTTTATTGCAGTTCACATATCGACCCATTTGATACTGCTGATCTCATATCGTTCAAGGCCAATAACCGCTATGTTGCTTTCTTTGGTGACGTACTTGCAAACGTATTTGATCGATTTCACCAATCTGCAATATTCAACATTGACATGAGTTTTGAATGTGAATTAAACAAAAGTGGCGAATATGGTACGATCCATGTGTTGTCAACTTCGATGTGTTGTTAACGTCGATATTCACGCCTCTAAATGCTAAATGTTCTGCCATTGTCGTCTGGTGAGAGACGCCGATACAGTGAATATCCATCATTTCCCATTTCCGTTTCCGAAAGAAAAGCACATGAGTAGTGTTTCGTGCATTTATTGTCAGACATACAAACCAAAGTGGGATTGTAAGGTTCGCAAGGTCCATGAACCATATTGGTTTTCACCACTTCGTATAATTCTGGATCTATCTCTGAATCAGGAATTTCCGCTGAAATGATTTCATCAATTTGATCTGGTGTAATCACCATCCGCATCCAAAGAAGAATGTGTGCGTGCGGCAAACCTCTTTTGCTACTCAACAGAACACATTCAGCATCTAACAGCATCATATATACCATAGGTTGCTTCAAGATAAAGACCATCAAACATCGCAGCTATTGTTTAAAAAGTCGTGCTGTGATATCGTTACGATCGCTAGCTGATTGACCGCGATCCATAATTCCGCACGTATGTCATCGCATTTTGGGAGTACTTCTTGCCTTTCTTTGGGCTGCCATACGTTGATGGCAAAAAGAACGCCGACCAATATTAGCGCCACCTCTTCGTGGCTTCGTAACAAATTTCAATCTGTAATTGATCACATCGTCTCAAACACACCTAAAGTTTACACTGAATAATTTTCAATAATTTTTCCTTTGGATAGCCGGAATAAAAAAGTAAGCGACCGCAATTGAACGATTCAAATAATTTACAAATCAAAATATTGAAAAACAAAACAAACAAAAATTGAAAAAATGTGTATGGAAAATGTTACTTTTGGAATTGTCCAATTTTCCGACTTCTCCTCATGAAAAGTATAAGGTATTTTGTTTCTAAACCTTTCCCGATCCACAAAAAACAACCTTTAAAAATTTCATTAAGATTGGTTCAACCGTTCTCTTAGTGTTACTAACAAACAAACATTCATATTTATTGTAACGTTTGTATGGGGAAAAGAAAAGGGCTGTTTTAGGGTTTTCCGGAAACTATTCGAATTTTTCTCGCCGTAAAACCATCCTTGAACTTCAACAAACATTTAAGAAAAAGAATTGGCCAAATTGGTCCAGGCGTTATTGAGTTATGCGCGTACATACATTTTTGGTATTCATTTTTATTTATATACATACATATGTATGTAGATTCAGAATTAAGTATGTGGTATCATTTTAAACCAACTTGTTTCTTGAATATATTTGCTAAGCAAAGCTAAACTAACTGTATATCAAATGTCTTTTATCAGGAGTTCCAAACTTTTATTTTAAAACAAAATAAATAAACTGTTTAGTCGATGTGGACAACCCTACGAGAAAACCCGCCCCAAGAGCTGAAAAGACTTTCTCTGTTCTCCGTCTCACTCCTTTTGTGGGAATAAGAAATTCGCTTAGAACACACTTGCTAATGACCACTGCCGCAGTTGAAAAGCATATTCAGCCTACAGATATGGTGAAGTATTTAGAGCTCGTCATAGAACAAGGAAGGAAAATGAAGCAAAAAATGGGGTCTCTCACTGAAAGTAGTCCTCTGACTTAACGACATCATAGTCAAGCTAATTATATTATATAGGGTCTTTGTGTGGTGGAGGGCCTTGGAAAAGATCACACTATACAAATTTCAACGGGCGTCGCTCATCATCGTATGTGGTCCACCAAGGTCCATTTCAACCGTGACACTTAATGACATTCTGCATATAGTGTCCATAGGCATCGTCGGAAGGTGCATGACATTAAAATTTTCTATCAAATTATCGCATGATTTGACTTTATACTAGATCTTTTGGAATGGTGAATCAATGCTTAGCTCGTTATCAGTAGCATGGAGTCACTTTGTGATAGAACTAATCAAGGAAAAGTACTCTCGTTTAAAAATCAATTACGATACAAGCGAAAATCATGATCCAAGAATTATGGCTAGACGGAACCGACTGGGACGAACAAGTGAAGCCTCTTTGCTTAGAAAAGTGGTCCCCGTTTACTAATAACTTAAAAGACATTTTGCAGATACAAATTCCAGGGTGGGTAAGCTATTCCCCCGAATACAAAGTGGAACTACACGTCTTCTGCGACCACTCTGAAAAGGCATATTTTGCCACTATCTACATATGTACGCACACAAAGCAATATTGCAACCACAAGCCACCTACAGGCGGCAAAAGAAAAAGTCGCACGTCAAAAAACGATAAGTCTACCACGACTTGAACCCTGTGGCGCTCTGCTACTAGCAAAGCTAGTTTCCATGGTGCAGACCCACTTGAACATGGCAAAATACAAATTATATCTATGGTCCGATGCCTGGTTGGAAAAACCACCAATGCGATACGTTGACGCACCAAGACTTACAAAAGGCAAAAGTCGCCCTTATCGCATCAACCCAAACGCGCTACATCAGCCGCGACATATCATTATTAAGAGAACTGAAGTCGATTGATAAAAAGAGCTCACTCTTAGTATTAGATCTATTTCTACACACGAAAGGTCTGCTTCGTGCGAATGGTCGGCTTGCAAATTCAAGCCTAACGTATAATGAATTATCGCATATATCCACATACTACTGCTCCACGCCGAACATCGCATCATGCAACATATGGTTCGCCAAAAGTTGTATATCACCCGACTTAAGCCCCAAATAAAAAAGTGCATTTTCATGTGCAAGATCTGCACTATGCATAAGCAGAAAATGCGAACCCAGATTATAGCAGCACTTCCACCTGAATGCTGCAATTTCGCTCTGCCCTTCACCGCTGAGTGACGATTTTGCTGGGCCTTTTCAGATAAATGCGTCCATGCTAAGATCTCCCACCCTAATGTGGCTGTCTTTGTCTGTTTCACGACAAAAGCAGTACACCTTGAACTATGTACTAATCTGACGACGGAGGCTTTTCTCGCGGCATTTGCTCTCTTCATCCTCCCATCCAAAATAATGAGCGATAATGGCAAAACATTTATCGGAGCACAAAGAGCTACAGAAAAACAGTTTGTGGATTTCATAAAACAAGTCGCACCAGACTTTGTCCAAAAATACGCTCCGCAAGGTATCAATAGGCAGTTCATCCCCCCAAGCGCTTTTCATATGGGTGGTTTATGGGAATCAGCTGTAAAAAGCTTTAAAACTCATTTCAAGAAGCTAGCTGGCAACTATAAATTCCATTATGAAGAATTCACGACATTGTTAACTAGAATTGAAGCCGTTTTCTACTCATGGCCTCTCGCAGCTCTCCTCAGCTTGGAGATTGTGTCTTGATCAATGACGATTGTCTCCCCCCTACCGAATGGCGGCTTGGCCGCATAGGGAAGCTTTACTACGGCTCTGACGGTCATATTCGCGTAGTCGATCTCCGCACGCAAACTGGAACACTAACCAGGCCAGTCGTTAAGCTATGCTTTTTGACAACAGCCGAAAAAACCGAAATATAAACCGTAACCAATAAACCGAGAGAAAACCGCAAAATATACCACAAATAATAATTTACTAAAACCAACAAAATAACATAAATGATCGATGCACATGATGACCCACTCATGCCACACCACGTGGCAACATTACTTTACCAATACTTTACCAATATATTTCACAAATATATAATTACAATAACCTCTTCTATAGATAAATATGGATATCCAAGTTCCACGCCCTGGGGCTGTCCCAACACCAGCGCCGCGAACCATCACGGCATCAACGCCGTCAACCGCTGCACGCAGTGCAACCCGGGCAACTCCGACGTCGCTACCGAATGAGCCACCTCGCATCCGATGTCCTTTGTATTACGCTCTCACAGGTTGCCACACTGCGGCATATTTAAAGGGATGCCACCTCAGCAACGCCAGCGGGTTTCCCGAGCCCATGGCCATTGCCTGCGTAGCCTGTCGCCTACCCACACAACACAGGAGTGTATGTCCGGCTATGTGTGCCAAATGTGTATGCTTCCGCACCATGCCATGCTACACCGCGTCACCAGCCCCGTTACAGGGCGACACTCTAACATGCCATTGCCCTATCCATGCTTTAAGGTTGAGATTCTTACCCGGCGCCACCTTCAGAAGCTTTGTGGAAGAAGACGAGTTGGACTCATCTCAGCTCTTCCTTCTTGATTGTATTTATTTATTTATTTCGAAATAAGTGGAAACGCTGTTGATGTAGTAAGGAAGTTTTGTAAAAAAAATATGTGCGTGTATTCAAAAAGTGATTTGGGGTTGAGTTCATGCCAAAGTTTATAAGGGAGTAATGATGCATGTTTGGGGTAGAAAAAAATTTTGATTAGTTGAAGTCTACGTCGAGGTTGAGAACCGTATTATATTCGCGACTATATTTGAGGAGTGTTAGATGCAAACGGTTTAAAAGAGAGACATATAAAACAAACACAAGAAAATCACTCGAAAGACAGAACGATTCATGTGTCGGTTAATAAGCCCACTCTCTGAAACCTGGTGTATGAAGATTGCTTTTGACCCTTAGTGTGTACCCGCCACACACTCAAATTATGCGGAACAGCCGCTGACTCTGTGTATGAAATGTAAATCAGCGACCAAAAATATCCACATAAACTTTTTGTCAACAATTCTGGCCCGCTCGTTAAACATGGTTTTTAATAGTCTCTTTGTGGTCTCGTTTTTACTACAATTCTTCTTCTTTGCTTACTTTCTCTTTGCCTTCACCTCAATCACTCATTTGTATGTTATTTGCGCTTCGGGGTTTTGGTCAACGATGCAGATTAGTCAGTTAGTTAGGTCGAACAGATAGAAATTATTTGCTGACATCACGAAAAGCATACCACCAATAATGCGGAGAGCAGCTGGCGAGTAGTCAATTGCAAGGCATCAAATCTGGTAAGAAATCGTGTGTCTGAATTAAAGCAACGTCGCAGAAAATAAATAATAATGCAAATAAGTGTGGCTGTGAAAGCTAGATAATAAAAAATGTCTGCAAGTAAGTAAGAAACAGTAAGAAAGGAAAGTGAAGAATATATATGTATCAAGCTTAGATTTGCACCCAAGGGACTAATTTTTATTTAAATTCTACTCTCGCAATTTTATATTTGTCAGCGCTGAATGTTGCGCTGTCAGCTTTTGTGCCGCGTTCGCTGTAGTGAAAAGCTAATTGTGAATATATAATATTATCGTTTGAATGCAGATGATTCTCTGAATCTTTCAAAAAGTAATTTCCGTTGCGAGTGTGTTCTTCATAGGAAATTTATAGCCGCCTGATGGTTGATAGATGACACAAAGGTGCCTTAGCTGATTAATTATTCAGAATGGCAGGTTCGAAACTTGATTGCAACACATTCTCGTAGAAACACTGTCTTCGCGAAAGAGCCAAAGTCTCGAACATAATTCGAATGATGAAAATATCGTTTTCAAGAAAAAATCTAAAATCGCAATTATGTTTCTTATAAGTTTACCACCCAGTCAATTTCTTTGTTTAATGGAATTTCTAGTGTTAAACATTATTTCTTTTTCGTAATGATGTGCAAGCTAATACATACCTGATCGTGGACCGCCCCGCTCGTTTCACTCGTCGTCTCCCTGAATCGGCCGAGCAGATCTGGTTGAGTAGATATATGCCGTCTTCGTGATCAGTTGAGTTCTGCACGGTGGCCTTAAAAAGTATGTAGGCACTCTACACAAGTTTTGTCTCGCAATTAACGTGACGTTTTTTTTTTGAAATTTTTGTTTTACTAGACCAAATTTGCGGCCGCAATCGAGGACATAGTACAGAACTTTTTTTCACGTGTCACTTCAACAATTATTTTAACTATTATACACCCAATAAACAAACATAAAAACCATTTTGTATTTTCTTGAATGTATTTAGGTATTTATAAAAAAATTTAGCCGATTAGTTAATTTCAACACTAAAAAAAAATCGCGAAAATCAGTGATTTTTCGGAATGTCACTCTGAAATATTCTCTTATAACTTCGTTACTGTTTTGATTCATATTTTGAATTCACATACGAGTGGCTACCGAGTTATTACGGAGGACGTCAGATATCCATTAAGATAAGCTCCGTTCGAGACTGGGATATTTCAGAGTCCCAGCCAAGTTGTTCCTCGGCACGAGTCGGATGCTATCTTTGTCCAGACCTTCTGTACTTCCAACCATAGAACTACTCACCATCTGATTGATGTATTATTTATGAGTAATGAACACGCAGAAAAAAGTCAGACCTTACCTCCCAATAGAAACAGAGATAAACTGTTACCAGCTTGCCTTTGCCTACGTCGTTATATAATGGAATCTCTTACCAGTCGGCTTGGGGAAGGTTCAGATGGGGATTTTTGGTTGTTCTAAAGAGAAGCAAGAAAAAGACGAAAAGTCGTTTGGAAGAAGAGATTTTGACTCAACTTAAGTCAACTATAAACATGGCTAGCACATATGACGATAGAGTATTTATAATGTTTTAAAAGTCGAATAAGCTAAAATTAATTTAATATTTATTCATATCGGTAACTCCTAAAAAAAATGTGCGTAGAGTCCCTACGCGCGGATGAAGTTATACTTCTTAGTGATATTCCAAGAAATGCATATCATTTTGTATGAAAGAAAACTAGAAAACTTAAATTCACATTTTATAATTATGTATATGTATATTATGTATATTGCTGTGATAAATTTAATTTCTATTAGTAAGAAAAATATTTATTTGTATAGTATACGATGTTAAAAGGCATACATCTTCTATCCTATCTTGTGTATCTGCACATGCTCATATGAGCAAATGTATACGCATGTGCGCGTTCAGAAATTGAAATCATATTTTCATCACTTATCAATATACTTATTACATGTACAAACATACATATGCGTACACATATGAATATGTTATCAACACAAAATTGATCTTCACAAGACAATATGGCAGCCAAATTGGCGAAGAACAAGTGGAACAAGAACAACAAAAACGATTTCATTCATGAACGCAGTCGCAAATTCCACAAGCGATCTCGCTTCATTCAAAAAAACATCTCCCCGAGCATGCCTTTGCCAACAAGTCGTGTTTTCGCGACGAAGGCAAAAGCTAAAAATCATAAATTGCACAACTTTCTGGTGCTTCTCGCAAAAATCTGCGTCGATATGTATTCACGATCATACGTATACATACATACATATTTACGCATGTTTGTAGGCGAAGCTGCTACAGCGGCAAGGGGTGACAATCGGCGGCCATTACTTTACTTATGCCATAGAAATTATATTGCTGCGAATATGGAAATGACAACGAAATAATGCAAATATGCATATTTCTAAAGGTCATTAATTTCTTTGAAGAAATGAATGATCCTGAGAAGTATGGTCTTAACTTTTCAACGGCCAACGCAGAGCATTTCAACCAAAATATACGCAAAATAGTTGAGAATTCGCAGAAATGAAAGACAAACGAAAGAAAAAGAAGCATAACTTCAATAATGCACAGGCATACTAACATACATATGCGCAGCAGCAGCAAAGAAAGAGGTAACAATCGGCGATCCATTGTATATGCATGAAGCATAACCAAACCATAATTAGGGCAACGCAATACAAGTGTCAATGGTGGTTTTGGTGGTAAACGCTTGAAAAGTTACGACGAGCACGTAGGTTCGAATCCCAACAGAATTTATTTTTAATTGAATATGTCACCAACCAAAAATTGAAACATTGTTCTACAAAAACAACAACAGCATAAGCATGGCAACATTGTGTTATTGGTAGAAAAGCCCAGCTGTGCCGAAATAAACGAACAAACGATCGCCGATTGTCACCGCTTCTCTTGCTGCTCGAACATCTTCTCAGACAAGGTTGCGTAGATTCATATTGAGCTTGCGCAAACTGAATCTATCGCAACCTTTTCCGAACTCGTATAAGAAGTATAGCTTCAAAAAACAATCCATTCATCTTAAAACCAGTTTTAAAATCATTGCAAATCAGGCCCATTTTTTTAATGATTATCGCTGCTCACTTTAACTTCCAATTTATTTTAATTACGACTAGTTTTTCATCTTTGTCGAATTCACATCGAGATTTCGCAACGAACAAAAACTATATTCATGCACATCAACAAAAGCACACACTCACACGGTTTTAATAAACTGACCACAAATATAATGAATTCATTACTAAGGCAACGGTTGCACATAACAACACAACCAAAATATGAATAAATAATAAAACAACAAATAAATTAATTGCAGTAAAATACATATGACTACTAAATAGCCAATTGATGGCAACAAAGTGAGATCAAGAGGGGCAAAGCATGGACGGAGAGTGGCTAGCTTATTGAACAGTGTTCAAATTAAAGTAAAATTAGGAAAATTTATATACACTGTTTAGAAAGTATCGGGAATTTATAAATAAAACGAAAATTCGCCTTCAAAGTAACATCTGTTTGAAGCGATGCACATGTGCCAACGCTTCTTCCAATCGTCAAAACATTTTGGCCTTCAGCTCTGGCGTCGAATTTGTTTTGATGACTTCAATTGAGTCGAAACGTGTTCCCCGAAGTGGATATTTCAGTATGGAGAAAGGTAAAAGTCACAGTGGTTATATCAGGTGAATACAGTGCTTGCTTAATGATATTTGTTGAGTATTTGGCCAAAATTTAACACAAATACGTCGATTTAATTTTAAAATTCGACAAACACTACTGAGGTTGACTGACATAAACAGCTGCTTTAAACACACTGGTTGACAGATCGCGCTAGTTATTGGCATCATAATTAAGGACACTTGTACCAACTTAGGAAAAAAATATACCTGTCTTTATTATAAGCGAGAGATGAGAGGGGGAATGAAGAATTCCCGATACTTTCTTGACAGGGTTATTGTATTAAAAATTTTAAATTAAAGGTTTCTTAGTGTGATTTAAAAATAATATATTAGATGTTAAGATGTGGCTAAATGAGTTAAGTTTCCCGCCCTCATACACCACTACACCACATAGCACACCACTCACAAAGCAACACTGGCACACTCACCACACTTGGAGACTACACTCATCGATTGGAAGCAGCACTCTACCCCCTTGTTTGAAATTTCAAGTGAAGTGGTTGTGTTTTTGGTGCGGTCCTGGGGTTTTGTCAGGAATTCCTAGTTTTTCACACCAATAGTTAGCAATTTCTTTGCTGAGGATTTTCGAAAGCTAAAACAACTAAACGGACACTAAATCTGCAAGTTAAGATAAGTACAATTTGTATTTTTTAATTAAAATTCATCATATCGACCTCTGTGCATGCTTGACACTATTGGCAAAGTATATGAAAGCATACTCCGCTTGGAATTAGTAATCCAGAAAGCCGGCGGATTATCAGAAAGACAATACGGCTTTATGAAAAAGAGGTCCACCATTGACGCATTGTACGATGTCGTTGATACCGCGAAATGCGCAGTAAGTGACAAGCGATGGAAAGGCGGAACAAAAAAATATTGTGCGCTGATCACCCTGGATGTGAAGAATGCCTTCAACTCAGCAAAGTGGGCAAACATAATCAAGGCTCTGTACGACATGCGCGCTCCACAATATCTTATGGAAATTGTCATAAGTTATTTTAAAAACAGGCGACTTTTATTCGATACAGATGAAGGCACCAAGAGCTACTCAATCTCGAGTGGAGTACCCCAAGGCTCGGTACTAGGCCCCCTTTTATGGAACATAATGTATGATGGGGTGCTAAGGAGACACCAACCGAAAGATATTAAATTAGTTGCATACGCAGACGACCTTATTGTGGTAGCAGTTGCTAAACACCTCGATGACCTCCGGAGCAAATGCAACGAGTGCATAAACGGTCTGCGCCAATGGTTCTCCTCAATGAGTTTAGAACTGGCGGAGCAGAAGACTGAAGTCTTGCTCATAAGTACAAGAAAACTGGAGGAAAGTATTTCTCTCACCGTAGGGGAGTGCCAGATTCATTCACAGCCATACCTAAATAATTAGGGAGTAATAGTAGACTCAAGGCACAAATTTAAAGACCACCTAGAGTACACTGCGGGTAAAGCGAACAATATCTGAATGCCTTATCAAGAATGATGGCATGCGTGCGTTCCAGCCGGCGTTTTTTACTTGCAAAGGTAATAAGATCGGTTATATTATATGCGGCTGCAATATGGATTCAGGCGCTGGGCATCAAAGCATATTGTTACACATTCAGCCACTTCAGGTACCACAGCTACAACAGTCGCTGTTACATACGCACGAACATACAGACAAACATAATTTCACAACGAACTGATAGTATACGCATGAACCTACAGACGAACATAATGAGCTGATAAACAAATATAATTGGACACTCAGACGATTACATATGTACGATCAGCCACTAAAGCGATAGTACATCTGTATACATACTTAAATACTTACGCAATAGAATTTGACACTCATTGAAAATTGACCTTTTCTAACTTCAAAGAAATCTGAACCAAAATTAATTGGACACTTATTAAAAGTCAAATTACAAATATTTCATTTGATGCTCACCGACGATCAGCTTATCAGCTTAAGTATAAAAGACAAGACATGACAATAAATCAGGGCAGTCAGTTCAGTTCAACTCTACTACATTAATTGTGTGGCAGCAGCTCAATTCCCTGAGGATCAGAACCAGGAATGAATCAGAAGAACAATCAAGGACAATAAGGACGACTACAGAAGCCAGGACTCCAAACTAAGTATCCGTTCATAAAAAAGCTTATTCAAATTTCCTCTTTGCAGCTCTTAGTCAATAAAATACCCACGATTGTATGTAATATAAGAAAAGAAATAATATCTGGTCTTTTATTTCAATTAAAAAGATTAGGTTATTGCAACACAAAACCTATTATTATATGCCTGAGGAATAAACACAGTGCACAGGCTGTCGACACTAAGAGTTATCAGTGCTTTCCGAACAATTTCAAGCGTTGCTGCTGAAGTAATAGCCAGTATGATGCCCATTGACATCCAGGGTGACGAATACGAGCGAGTGTACAAATTATCGGAACCAACTACAGGAGCCAAAAGAAGAGAGAGAGTGAAAAGCTTAACTATATGGCAGCAGCGGTGGCAAACCTCACTCAAAGGGCGGTGGACTTACAGATTCATACCGGATATCCGTCCTTGGATCGACAGACAACATGGGGACCTGGATTTCCACCTAACCCAAATACTTAGTGGACATGGATACTTTAGAAGCTATCTGTACAGATTTCAGCACGACATTAGTCCGAATTTTCCGTCGTGTTCAGAGTGCTGTGAAGACTCTGAGCATGTTTTCTTTTATTGCCTGCGCTTTATAAGTGCAAGGGGAAGACTTAAAACTATGTACACTCGGTAGTAGTTTTACGGTGGAAAATTTGATGACACTCATATGTCAGTCCACTGAGAACTGGAGAGCTGTCAGCGAAGCGGCAGAGTAGGCGTCCGTCAGTCCGTGCCATAGAAGAGATTTAAATGTCTTATCACTCCCACGAAGTAATACTTAATCAGGTGGTTCCGTGGAAGAGTCTGGAGTTGGGAGTAGGTTAGGTTTAGCGGACTAAAGCTCCGCACTTCGGCTTTTGATGCTTTCCCCTACTTAAAAAACAAAAAAAAAACACGCCGTACATCAACCCACCATATCTCTCCACAGCCCAACGAGCAAAAACCCTCGTCCTGGGAGAGGCGGTCCCTTTCGATCACGATCTACGAGCGATGCACATTAGCGGACGTTTTGATATTTTCGGCGCGCAGCAACTTTTCACGTTTTTACCTAATCATCTTGCTTCATCATTTGATCTTCGACGCACAGCAGTTCATCCAATCATCTTACTTTCGATTTTTGTATATACTTGGTACAACCGCCATTGGTATCCGACCAAGGAGCCAATCAATATACGGTTATTCCATACGTTTACTGTCACTCCACTGGTATCCGATCAGGGAGATTGTTCTTTTAACCTTTCATTTGAAATATTGTGTAAAACTTCTGCATATAAATACTTTAAAGAATTAAAAGGCAATCATTTGGCCATAACACAAAAAAAAGGTTTTTATTCTTGAGTGATTCAAGAAGTAAGTGGTGGTGTTACCTATGGTCCTTCGAGCCATTCTGAATGGCACTATGGTGAAAAACTAACAAATTCGTTTAACTAAAAATAAAAAAAAATTAAATAAATAACTAAAACTGCGCTGGTGGAAAACATACAAGTGTAGTGAAACATAAAACAGATACAAATACAAAGTCCTCGAAAATTGAAAAAGAGTACAGTGGAAAAAAAAAATATATATATAGTGCATTCAAATATACAAGTACAAGAAAACAATTAAAAAGTCTGAGTGCTGGTGCAAACCGTACAGCGAAGTTTAGTGCAAAAAAAAAAAAACACAAATGCAAAACATATACATACATACATATATAAATCCTTTGTTTAACACATAAGTAACAGTGCGGTGCCAAAAATTAGCAGTTACAAAAAACAAAAGAAATCGGGTGCGAAATATAAATATTATATATTTTATGTATATATATATATATATAATCAAAAAGAAAACGGGCGCGCATCAAAAAACCAGGGCAGGAGTACAGGGACAACACCTTCCCACCCACACTTTGGCCAACACTAGGGTGGGTCGATTCCGGACTTTTTTCGATTCGTAATTTCTAATAGTGCGGAAAAGTTGCCTTAGTACTTCCTGATTCCAATGCAACTTTATGTTTTGAGATCGGATTGCATCTTCAACCCCAACTCCGGCCTTGAAATTTCGGAAATTCGCCTAAAATCGTGAAATTGTCTACCTAGCGCCTGAAATACGCATCTCATGGCAAAATGTTTAAAACAAAAGTTATTTGTCACGTCATTTGCTACCGAAATGGAATATGTGATCATGGCCGTAGGACGAACCGTTCCCGAGATACGAGCGAAAATGCGGCGCGCCACAGCGCAAGGTGAAAATCGGCTTGCGGCCACACTTCTTGACGTTGATTTCGCCGAGTGCTATCACTCACATTCATTCACCTACGCCAAAGGACACGTTCAGATAGGTCTCCACACAAATATTTTTTCATCGAGTTCCTTCACTCTTGTCGTTGATTTCGCCAAGCGCTATCACTTATATTCCCTCAACAGAACACAGAACTCAAAATGTCTGTATCTAAATTTAAATTTAGACAGAAATGTCCTGTGTTTGGCATATATCCGTACAATCTCTCTGAGTCCCAGTTACCTACTTACCAGGATGTTCTTTTGTGTTATCAGTTTGAAAGATTTCGTATAGGGCGACTCCGAGGCGACAACTATGAACCTAGGAGTAAGGAGTAGGAGTACTGAAATAGTTGCAAAAAAAGTTGAAAATACTTTCAAAAGTCATCTATTCTGATAGTTTCACATACCAGAGTTGTACAAATGCTCACCACATACCATAAGAAATTTCTGACTCTTAAACAAATGTTTTTAAGGAACCCAATAGGTTTGAGCTCTAAAAGAGACGACTTTGTCTCTTCTGCCGGAAAATTATTTGACATCGCTGCTTGTAAATGCATTTATTCTTCTTGCACTTGTCCAAAGGAAAGGAAAGTTCCTATCAATGAACAACCATTTCTCTTGGACCAGAGAACCAGAAGAATTGGTCGCATTGGAAGTGTTGATTTACCAGAAACAAAAAAGATTACAAAGAAAAATGAACGTAAAGAAAAGCTTTCAAAACGTCATTCAACATCAACACTTACCAGAAAAGTATCAGCTAGAACACGTGACCATTCAGATCAGCCAGACTCTCATACAGACGACAACAATGTAGGTGCGTCGCACATGGGTTCTTCCAAAAACGATGCTGATGATGAATTTTCTCTTCCATCCTCTAAAACCAAACAAAACACACTAGTATTAGAACACACTGCTTTAGCTGCCCAAAGATTTTGAGCAAGTGATAGAGCAGCGGCCTTGATTTTTTCATCTGCTTTTCTGGATGCCAAAAAAGCAGGTTTGATAACACAGGATCAGCCTAGCTTTGTCACTGACAAATGCAAGATTGGTCGGCAAAAAAAAAGTGTTGGAGTTAAGCTCCAAAACACCGAAAGTATTGACTCTGTATATGGGCTGTATTTTGACGCCCGCAAAGACAATACACTTACACAAGTCAGCGAAGGTGAAAAGTACTACCGCGACACTGTCAGAGAGGAACATTTTTCTCTTATAGCGGAACCTGGTTGTCATTACTTTGGCCACGTCACCTCTCCTTCCGGGTCAGCTGAGGATGAGACGCAAGCTAAATGACAACATTTACAAGACAATTCAGTTGATGTGGTGCTGATGGCACCAACACGAACACAGGTTGGAAAGGTGAAATCATTCGGAAACTAGAAGAAAGTAGGTAGGCCATTACAGTGGGTTGTTTGTCTTCTACATTTCAACGAACTTCCATTTCGTGCTCTTTTCGAACACATAGATGGTGTCTCAAAGAGTCCAAATACATTCTCTGGCGACATGGGTAAACTGCTCCCTGATTGTGAGAAGTTGCCTGTTGTCAAATTTGAAAGTTTTCCATCCTGCCAATTACCTTCTGAGGTTATTAATCCGACCCAACTTAGCACAGACCAAGCTTATCTCTATAAAATATCAGAAGCTGTTATTTCCGGTCAATGTTGCTCAGATTTAGCGTCGATGCATCGAGGTAACATGTGCAAATCTCGCTGGCTCACCTGTGCAAATAGAATTCTGAGATTATATGTATATTTCTACTAACAAACCAACAAAGGAAATAAAGATTTTGGTCAAGTACATACCTACAGTTTACTCACCTTTGTGGTTCTCAATAAGATTCAACAGTTCAATCAAAAATGGCTCGCGCCATCTCTATGCTGCAATTCAAAGGTCGAGATACTTACCTGCTAAACTGCGCAAGGTTGTCGGTTCATCCATTTAACAGAATGCTTTCTTTGCTCTTCTAGAAAACATTCTCCTTAGTATGATGACTGACGAACGGATAGAAGTCAGAAAGTTAGCCCTTGACCGTCTTCTGGCAGCCAGAGAAGCAGAGTCTAACACTGTAAGTGGAAGGGTTAGATGTAATAAAGTGCCAAAGCTGAATTTCTAAGCTAATAATTATTACGATATGATTAACATGAAGACTATTACCTTGACTGTTCCACCAGTTCTTTGTTCAGTTTCTAACGAAGAGCTTATAAAAGGGCTGTCGGGAGACACTGCAGAGGTATGGAAATTTAGTCAATTCCCCACTCACACCGTGGAAGTCGAGAGAACCGTCAAACTGGTGACAGAGGCATCTTCTAAAGTTATTGGCCCCCAATCTCGTGATCGTTTTATACGCTCTACACTGAAATCTAGGCAACAAGTGCCAAAGTTTATTACAAAATCTGATTTTATCAATAAATTTGACACAGATTCAGACTTAAAGAAGCCTGACATATGGTTAGTTGGTTGGGTTGGGCTTGGGAGGAACCCGAAGAGCAGCCACCTCCACGCGGTGGGTTCTGGGTGACCAATACAGGTTAGCTGAGAGCTGCAACAATTTTCACCTTGCGCTGTGGCGCGCCGCCTTTTCGCTCGTATCTCGGGAACGGTTCGTCCTACGGCCATGATCACATATACCATTTCGGTAGCAAATGACGTGACAAATAACTTTTGTTTTATACATTTTGCCATGAGATGCGTATTTCAGGCGCTAGGTAGACAATTTCACGATTTTAGGAGAATTTCCGAAATTTCAAGGCCGGAGTTGAGGTGGAAGATGCAATCCGATCTCAAAACAAAAATTTGCATTGGAATCAGGAAGTACTAAGGCAACTTTTCCGCACTATTAGAAATCCTGAATCGGAAAATTCCGGAATCGACCCACCCTACTGGAGAATGTTGCGAGTTTTCGAGAGAAAAGTTCTACGAAAGATTTATGGTCCTTTGCGCATTGGCCACAGCGAATATCACATTCGATAGAACGATGATCTGTACGAGATATACGACGACATCGACATAGTTCAGTTAATTAAAAGACAGCGGCTACGCTGGCTAGGTCATGTTGTCTGGATGGACGAAAACACTCCAGCTCTGAAAGTATTCGACGCAGTACCCACCGGGGGAAGCAGAGGAAGAGGAAGACCTCCACTCCGTTGGAAGGACCAAGTGGAGAAGGACCTGGCTTATCCAATTGGCGCCACGTAGCGAAAAGAAGAAACGACTGGCGCGCTGTTGTTAACTCGGTTATAATCGCGTAAGCGGCGTCTACGCCAATTAAGAAGAAGAAGAATTAGCACAGCTTCCATTTTTTGGGCTGCTAGTTGGAGCGTTTTCGCCGTGAGCTAGCTCTTTATTTTTAAAGCGGTGTCTTCGCTAAGCTTTCTACCTGGTTGATTTCTTTTCCAACCACCGTTACCGCAATGTCATCGGCGTATCCGATAATCTGGACCCCTCTTTCTAATGGAAGTCGAAGCACTCCGTCGTATAACACGTTGACTGAGCCGTCAAACGTTACGACTGCGCAGTATTCTTTTGTACCATACATCCACCTCGTTCCTTCGATGGCCTTGCTTGCTACGTTTGTCACTTTTGTGATCGCATGACAGCTTGCTTTATGCGTACGGGTATGTGCGAAGGCACACATATGTACATGGAAGACGCTATTTTATTTTAAGCAATTGAATTATTTCACGGTTAGATTTTTGGACCTTTTAATAAAAATGTTTAGTTAAAGCGATTAAATGTATGCTATAAAGGAACAAGTGATTGGAATGACTCGGGAAGTCAAGAAAAGAGTTAACAGTTACTAAATATCCACACAGCTAGTTCTAGCTAATAGAATTCAATTGTAGGTAGCAAATAGCAAGTAGGTGGTAGTTAAAGTGGCTGTTTAAGGAGACCCCTACGACTTTAAGAGGCCCATTTTGATACCACTGTATATCAGTACGAATAGTTTTATATGCGCAACTAAGGTAGTATCGTCCCTGACCGATAGTTGATATTCTTTTCCTATGTAGAATTGTACAGTCTACTGCCTTACAGCTTCTACAATAGTCGTTATATAGCGTTCCTAGTCTACTGGCATGTCTGTTCGTTAGACAGTGACCTGTTGGGAGTCCTTCTAAAGTTCTTTTATCATTCCCTTTAATTTTTAATAGACGACATGTGCGGTCCATGATCCATTAATGCCACGTTTGCCTGCTTTTCGAGCAAGTCAGGGATTGATTCCACCTAGACTCTGCTTTATTTATATTTTTTCCATTCAAATAGCCAGGGGGATATTAAAATTGCTCATGCTAGTTCTTCTGCTTTTCAAATACCAAGAATATCACTATGTCCTGAAACACAGTGCAGGTTAATGGTGAAATACAATGTTAAATCCACCAAGAGATCACATCATTCTTGCACTAATTTTGACGAAACCCTAATCACAAATTCGGCTGGCTGTCTGCATTTATAAGTATATTCCTAATTGTGAGCACACTTATTGGCTTTATTTAATTGCTGTGATATCCGCTTCTAGAGCACTGCAGTGGGCTAGTGGGCGGAAGTTGATTTTGGTATCTAGCTCTGCAGAAAATACGCCACCTCCCGCTATGTTAACTTTAGGTGTAATTATCGCTTATCTGAACAACTGAATGAAAAAACCATGATTACTCTATCTTATTTTATAACCTCTACTCCAAGTACTTTGTATTCTTTTATATCATAAGTGGCAAAAAATTTTAACACCTGAACCACACTACAAAACATCAATAAAAATTGCAATGAACTACATATGTTATGACAGACAATAATATACTTATCTCTGCAGAATTAACAGCAAAGTGAGCTACGACGTGAATACTCCCCCTTTAAGGTTGAAGGGTAGAACTGTGTAAGTTACCGTGAAAGGCTATGAGATACACAAGGACACACTACAGGCAAAGGCCTATCCAACTGGCATGTGAAGAAAGATTTGCATCGCAGAAGCAGTTTTGGAGTATGGTTAAGATGTGGTGCGATAAAATAAAAAAAAAATTATAAAACTTTAAATTACTTACAACAAAATTTTGAATATATCCCTATGTACCAGTTTAATATCTCAGAAAAGCTTGTGCAAATGAAGACCTTTGCATATGGATAGCTAAGTCCAACCAAAACCTCTGCTGTACTACTTTTCTACATAGTGGAGGTCTTCCTCTTCCTCTGCTTTTCTCGGAGGCTACTCTTCGAATACTTTCAGAGCTGAAGTATTTTCGTCCATTCGGACGACATGGCTTAGGCTGTCTTTTAGTTCGCTGAACTATGTCAATATCGTCGTATATCTTCCACAGCGCATCGTTCCATCGAATCGAATCGAAGCACCATATATTTGTTATTGTAAAATTGTTAGTAATTAAAATTTTTGGAAAAAATCGACGTCATTCGCGAGCTATATATACATATGTGGAATATTTGTACAAAATTTCAAAACGATCGATGCAGTAACATAGCTGGAAGGCGCGCAAACCTAAGTTGGAGGTACTGTTATCCAACCTGCTGTAACTTCGTTAGTTTTTCTCCTAATGACCTAAAACTTTAACACAATATTCATGAGATGTTGATGGTTCAGAAAAATAAAAATGGAAAAAAAGTTCCCAAACCTTACCCCCCCTTAAAGTACTTCATGTATATCAAATATCCGTAGCCTATAATCGGTTTGTTGCGGAGCGATCTATTCCTGGCATATTTTTTAAAATGTCGCTACTTGCTTTCGTCGCTGTAGTTCATTTTTTAGCCAGTTTGTTAAAACAGAAGATCCCGAGTTATAGTCCTATGTATTTTATTTAAACGACGTAAATTGTTACTGCTCTCAAGACTTCTTGTCTAGTTTTATCGACCAGAGCTTTCAGAACTTACAGAGATAAATACCTTGCCTCAATACTATAAGAATTTCAACTTTATTAGGGTCATATACCTCTCCCAACTCCGTTGAATATTAATCGCTTTGAGGTGATACAATCTAGTCTGAAATAGTCTTCCTCTTTTTGACTGGATTAAAGGAGGTGCGTAAGACCTTTTTTAAATTTACCACCTTTTCATCTAATCCCTGAAAATTATTAACTATTTTTTTTGCCATTTTCTAGCCTTTTTTATGCTACCTTGGCAAATTTATCTCATTCTGTTCTTTCAGTGTTTCGATATTGAGTATTGGATTTCTCGCAAATGCTGAAGAGTATTAAGGAGTGATCCGACATATGTAGATGGCTCCTCGGACACCCTCGAGTCGATAACGTAAGATCGAAGATTCCCTGTCAACCCGATTATCGAACTTGAGAAAATGAATGCTTTCCTCTGTTAGTCTTAAGAGAGTTACTGGTAGCACATTCCATGTTCGTATGCAATGTATGATGATTCCAGATATAAGTTTCGTCTTTCTTGTTCCACCACTGTGATATATGTTGTGCTATAGTTAGTATAAAGAAATTCATTTATAACATTTTTGATAATACTCGTATTGCATGCCCTTGGTCTCTCGTTCATGAATTACGTTTGTTACTATTAGTGTACTGTTCTGCTTTGTTCCCCATGTTTGGGCAGAGTTCCTGTCGCTTCGTTCTGCGAGCAATTCCTTTTATGGGAACCGCTTTGCCTGAAGGGTTTGATGCGAGGTTCCGATTGTTTTCTTTTTAGGAAAATGTCACACATCTCCACTATTTGCTTCTGGAGCTTTATTTCCTCTTCGTCACCTGAAGTGCCAGAAGCCCGAAATTGACTGTCCTTTGGTACCAAATTTTACCCTTAATCGATACCTTCTACAATTCTTTGCTCTTTTAGGAGCCAATACAATTTAATTGGTAATAATGGTTGCTTTGGATGTGGTTCGATATTTCCGTTTTGTGTGTTTTGATTGTAACCTTCTGTATAACTGCTGTTTCCAGCGGCATACTACAGCTGGCACATTCGGCAGCATTTTTAATCGTCTCCTGGCTAAAAGCGAGCAGGGTGTCTACGCTAGACACTTTGGGAGCTGTTATCTCTGTCATAGCATTGGTCGTGAATGAACTAGTCGTTATTTTTGCTATGTTTTTGTTCGTTGTGTTCATTTTTGGCTCCTCGAGTTAGCCGGAAGTGGTTGGTTACTCATTCGGAGAGCCGGTATGCGTACAGAAGTATATTAGTACCTCCGGCCATGTCCAGACATCTCATCCCGGTTAATATAATGGAAGGGATACAGAGAAATATTCATGCATCAAAGGTTGTTTTTTTGCTCCATTTTACTATAAATATACTTTTTAATATCACTTATTTCAGACCGATAGTTAGATTTAATTCTTCAGAAATCCCAACATAAGAAATAAGAACTGATTATTCTTTTTGATATTTTCAAAATGAATTTTTACAATTCTTCGCTTAGTGGAAGCTTCGATTGAGGCTGCTTCTGTTTCTATCTCTTTTTGGGCTTCAGGGAACACCTCCACCCATTTTCCAGGCATTTTTACTTACATGTGAGCACGTATTTATTCAGTAGCACTACAGATATACTAGTTATTCAGATATTTATGTGTATGTAGCATGTCTCTCTCTCTGTGGTTTATCTTTCATTATAATTTGCTTTTTGTTAAGTTTACTACTGTGATCATATTGTCCAACGTACACAGACAGTGTATTTTCTACCATCACGTCACTTGTTGACTGAGATTGCCTTCTGCGTTCATTTTCCTTTCACGCACAGTGTTTGTGGTTTGATTATGATGTCATTTCTGTTTCTTTGACTCCCTTTTTTTTATACTCTCGCAACAAAGTTGCTAAGGAGAGTATTATAGTTTTGTTCACATAACGGTTGTTTGTAAGTCCTAAAACTAAAAGAGTCAGATATAGGGTTACATATACCAAAGTGATCAGGGTGACGAGTAGAGTCGAAATCCGGATGTTTGTCTGTCCGTCCGTCCGTCCGTCCGTGCAAGCTGTAACTTTAGTAAAAATTTAGATATCATGATGAAACTTGGTACACGTATTTCTTGGCTCCATAAGAAGATTAAGTTCGAAGATGGGCAAAATCGGCCAACTGCCACGCCCACAAAATGGCGGAAACCGAAAACCTATAAAGTGTCATAACTAAGCCATAAATAAAGATATTAAGTGAAATTTGGCACAAAGATAGCATTATGGAGGTGCATATTTGGACGTAATTTTTTGGAAAAGTGGGCGTGGCCCCGCCCCCTACTAAGTTTTTTGTACATATCTCGGAAACTACTATAGCTATGTCAACCAAACTCTACAGAGTCGTTTTCTTCAGGCATTTCCATCATACAGTTCAAAAATGGAAGAAATCGGATAATAACCACGCCCACCTCCCATACAAAGGTTATGTTAAAAATCCCTAAAAGTGCGTTGACCGACTAACAAAAAACTTCAGAAACATTAAATTTTACGGAAGAAATGGCAGAAGGAAGCTGAACCCATGCCTTTTTTAAAAATTGAAAATGGGCGTGGCATCGCCCACTTATGAACCAAAAACCATATGTCAGGAACTACTGGACCGATTTCAATGAAATTCGGTATTTAATATTTTCTTAACACCCTGATAACATGTACGAAATATGAGTGAAATCGGTTCACAACCGCGCCTTCTCCCAATATAACGCTATTTTGAATTCCATCTGATGCCTTCTCTGTATAATATATAGTACATTAGGAACCAATGATGATAGCGGAATAAAACTTTACACAAATACGGTATTTGAGCTGAGGTATCCCTTGTGGAAAAGTTGTCGTGATCGGACTATAACTTTTCAAGGTCCCTTATATCGAACAAGAAGAATTCAGTGCCTAACCTAACCTAACCTAATTTTTCACCGAAATTATCAGTAAATCTCTCAGATGTTTTCATGTAATTCAGAGGGCAACATTTTTATATTCTCGCAATAAAGTTGCTAATAACGGTATCTCGATTATCACTTTATCATGCGAGAGTATAAAATGTTCGGTGACACCCGAACTTAGCCCTTCCTTACTTGTTTTTTGTTAGACGTGTCGCAAATACTAATAACAATAGAGACAAATATTTGATTAAGACTGTGTTATATATAAGAGTGCTTGTGGTTAACTAAATCATGCAAATATTGGCTTGGAAAAAAAATAGAAAAAGTAACTGTTTATTAAGTGAAAGAAGCAGAAAGACTACGCATATAAGAGAAAAAAACAACAAGTTATCATTAAGTTTAATTTAACATTTTTCTTTTACAAAAAAACCAAAGAAAATGTCACTTCATTTGTCCTTTTCAAACCACAAACTGCTTTTGAAAGTTTTCGAATTTTTATTTCTTATTTCCTTAATTTCTTTTAAACGCCCAAACAGCAAAGTATTTATATTGTAAAACATGCAATGGCACTACTAAAAAATATAACGCTCCAGCCAGTAGCGCGCACAATTGAGTTGTGCGCTGCGTTTAAGTAATTTAACCGTTCCTGTGTGCAGTTAAAAACCACAATTGTGGTAAATTTTTTTTTTTGTTGTACAAACACTTTTTTCTGTACTAATTTGTAAAGGTTGATGAGAAAATTATGTTTTCCTCATACAACAACAGCAATTTAACGGTGCACACCGTTAGAAAAAGATAAGCAGAGTTTCAGAGAGAGAAATAAACATTTTAAAATAAAATATTTTATTTTTTCATGAAGGTGGTAATTTTATGTTGCTGTTCTATGCTTTTATTAAATAAGCATTTACTATTTGTTTTTATATAATGAAATATAATATATGTGTAGAAATATTTTGCCGTTATCGAAATTTTCTTTTATATAATATAGTTTTTCCACGCATTTAAGTATAACAATTTAAACAAAATAATGTTATTAAATGAGATTAAATTTATCTCAAATTTATTTAAAATTCAACGTAATGCCGACAAACAAAATATCGAAATTTAGAATTCCGACAATCAAAATACCGACAAATTAAAATACGGAAAAATCAAAACACCGACAAACGCAAATGCCGACATGTGAAAAATATTTTATCGTGTCTTTTGGGAAAGAAAAATTATGGAATCGTAGATAGGCGTAATCGGAACAATGTCAGGCCCACTAAATTGAATAGCGTATAAAAAAACCAAAACTAAGCACTAAATTGGTTCGCCCTTTTAAAATGTAGATATCTCCTAAACCATTTGTTGCGTCAAGCGACACCCTTTAAACATAAATACTATTTTTAAATATAACACTAATCTAATGTATATGAATTA